>NC_142606.1:44624490-44794354 GCF_041222555.1 Hakea prostrata | reverse complement strand
TGTTTTCATTACGAAAGCAATGATCCATCCTCCTATAGTTCTTGTCCCCCTTTATGTTAGAATACTACGGATATAGTCTACCCCTTGATTAGTACCCTTTTGAACCACCAAATTCGGATTTCATATCTTAAAACTCCGATTTTATAAGCTCATTGTCTGCATTAGTCGCCTGATTGGTCGTTGGACCACTCGACCAATCCACTAGACCAATGAGTACGGCAACTCCGAAGTTGGTGCATTTCGGATATTTTGATATATATTCTGCTAGGGATCTTTCCTAATATGTTGTATATACTTGTTTAGGACCTTCTTCTCAAGTTTGCCAAGATCTTACTTGATTTCTTAGGATTCTTTGCGAGTTATAAAAGGTAAGGATGGTTATTTTCCTTAATTACATAGATAGCATGAATCTAGTTTCTATATTTGAATATCATTAATATGTTTCCTAAATTAGATTCTTACAATGATATACTACTGTTGCATAACTTTGATTACGGTAGCATTACTTATTCATATTGAATTGATTCATGTATGATTTACTTACCAATGTTATACAAGTGATTGTAAATATTGATTTCTTTCCATATATGGAGTTACCATATATGTGATGATATGAATTGATGCATGTGTATGCTTACGTATGGTTTGGAAAGGAGGGTGTCCTTTTGACATACGTCCTTGGACTACTACGGGAATATTATGGGATATTTCCGGAGATGCCCTCTGGACACCTTCCTAAAGCTGTTGGATGACATATCTAGGATTGTCTAGTAGTGTTTGGCTAGGATGTCTGTTATGTCGACCCTAATCGGAGGGGTATTGAGACCGAGCGACCCGTGGTAGCAATGGGGATTCATGGGCGCTCAAGACCGGTAACCAACCCGTGAGAGGGCGGGAATCACATTGTGGGGGCCATTTATTGGTAGGGTTGCATATGGTTAGACTTGGGCTCACGGGCGCTTAAGACCGGTAACCAACCCGTGAGAGGACGTGAGAGCTTCCCGTTTACCATATGTGGATGATCAATAGGGTTGATGAGTCCGTAGTCCGAGTTGGTCGGTGCCATAGGATCTGCTGACTCTAGTGTGAAGGATACCGGAAAGGATCGTCGGGGACGAGGAATGGAAGTATCTGGATCGACTTGATGTAACCAAGTAGAAGACTTGCATTTGGCTAGGTTTTACCCGACATGCGCCGGTACTTATACCAAATGGTTGTGAGAGAGTGTGTTGACTTAACCCCCTGCCAAGGTTTGTCTGAGGATGAAGGACCCATTACCAATCGGCTGCTCAAGACCGGTGAAATGATCCGTGAGAGAATCCAAGATATCTTAAATGGTTGAGGATGTGAGTGGACTTTCCTAAAGAAGTACGGTGCTATGACTTAAAGCATGTACGCAATAGAGACCAGCATACATAGAGTTAGATTCATTCATTCATTGTTTGTCTCATATCATATTGCATTTATGATTGTTACGGAATCCTGCCATTTATGTTATTATGGATTTTAAGCGCCTTCTTGAGTTTCTTTGAAACTCATTCCTTTATTGTACAATGTTGTTAGACTATCCTGCAGTCTTGAGTACTATGACGGTTCCTATGAGGAAGCGCAAGGCGAAGAGACATATCTCCGGGGAAGGTGATTGCGGTTACCACAATTACTCACGAAGATCCCACGGGTGGTTATGCTCCGTACGATGCTTAGTCCGACCATTGAGTGGAAGCGTCCTTGTGCTATTTATGAGATCTACACCTACAAGGATGTCGTCTACAAAGTGGAGAATAATTTAGTTACCCAATGTACTTGCTCTTTGGGATTAGCTTTTATCTAGTTTATTCTTTAGAGCTACTTTTCATTTGGATGTAAAGTGGGATTTTTGCTTCACTTTACTTATCAGTTTGATACTACGATTATGTCTATTATTCCGATTCGTTTATGATTCATTCTTTCATTATTGGATCTATGATTTATCTTCCGCACTCATGTTATGATTGTTCATGATTATGTTATTGTTTATGTGGGAGGTTGATCACTCGATACCCGATCTTGGGCTGTGGATCACACTCTCGGGTATGCCGGATAGGGTACCGGCTGGGAGGGCGTGATGATTGGTATCGAGCCCAAGGTTCGAGGAGATCCTAACCACAAAAGACAACAACTGAACATTCTGAGTCATTGATCCGAAATGACTCTTCTACTCTTAGAAGTGAATAATAGAACACGAAATTAGAAACTTGAACTTTGAGGCATAACGAGAACATTTACGAATAACATACCATAATTATACTTGAACAAATGTCACTAATGCAAGGAAAAGAAAAGTGCATAACATACAATAATTAAAGAGAAACAAAATGAACTTCATTAATTTCAAAAGTTTTTACAATGATTACATCTGAAATGCATAAATGGAAAATCCTAAGGTTACGGTCTATCTAGGTGATCTACTCGATCTCTATATGCTCTGAACTCCTCTGCTAGCTGAGTCACCCGATGCTCTATCCTGTCTCGTCGAGACTCCATCCTCTCGTACATCTGCTCTCTGTCCGACCTCCATCCTCTCTAGCATGGAAGTCATCGATCTCATCTGTGCACCAAGATCCGAAGTCTCCCGGAACCGCATGTGAAGGGCCGCCCGCCTCGAAGTGTGATGAAGGAAACTCGTGATGCACGGGCTCAGCCTCGCGCATATCTCGTATCATCTCCCGGCCTGATCATCACTATCGGGACCGATATCCTCTCCTCCATCCTCCGATCCCTGATCCTCATCCTCCCGATTCATCATCATCCTCACCCTCCGGACCGGGAGATCTCTCTAACCGATGTAGTCTCATCCGTCGAATGGTCCGAGTCCCAATGGGGTATCCCCGTGATCTAGTGTCCATCGGAGTATCCTCGAAACTCACCCCGAAATGCCCGAAGATCAAAGTCGGGAAGCCTCCCATAGCAAAGGTTCCGCATGCTAGGCCGCAGAACTAAGTCCAAGCATGACCTGCTGAATGATGTAGGAGAGATCGATCTCGAAGCCCATGTAGATGCGGTAAATGACCAAGGCCTCCATCATTGTGACCCGATGGTGATGTCCGGCTTTCGGCATGATGTTTCGGCCGACTATGCGACCGATAATACGTGCAGAACCCGTCATCCGTCCGCTAGTCCACGGTGTGAAGCATCGGCGGCTATCCCATAGCGTAGAGCATATCTCGCGGCTCGTACGGCATCGGATGGGCTGTCCGGATCTGCTCCTGCGGGTATCCACACACACGCTGTGGATAGTAAGGGACCTGCAAGATCTCGGCCGGTGTCCGGGTAGAGAAGCGAATCCAGTCCGAAGGACCACTGCTCCCGAGGACAAGTCCGAGTGGATGTCCCCTGGCCCCGAGCCTCCTCTGCGTGTAAGTAAGGTTGCTGAAGAACAACCTCACTAGCTCCGGGTATACCGGCAAATCCTCGGTGAAGAGGTGAGTCCACTTGTAAAGTGTCGAACCTCTGCCGGATCCTAAAGGCTACGAGCTGGCGTAAGTGAAGTAGACGCCCCATCTCGATGTTACAATAGCTGAAGTAGGCCTCGTACGAAACTCGGCTTTGAGGTGTGTCAAATAGGTCCGGTCTCCTAACCTCCTCTCTAGGCTCGAAAGGAACCTGACCTCTGCCCCTAAGAGCACCTACGATGCGACCTCGACCTCTACCTCCTCCTCGTCCTCCCCTCTGCATGATGTATCTGTGGAAGAGACAAGAGACATTTCCAATTAGTGCTATTTCAAGATTTGAGCCAAAAGGGTATTTTCGTAATTTTTCGGAAAATTTCAAATTTGGGGGAAATTTGATTTGAACATACTAGCATGTGCGCAATACTTGGAATTTCATGTCTATGAAGTTGTTTTGATGAAAATCGATCGAAAACATGGATTAAAGCGAAAAATTCAGCAAGAAGGAAATTTGGGGATTTTGCAATTTAGGTCAAAATTGGATTTTTGAAAAGTTGAAATTGGTTAAATCAAATTGTATGGACCTATCTACAATGTCATCTTGAGCATGTAGCATTTGATCTCGTGCGAAAATTGCAAGCGGTTTGAGAGAAAACGAAATTTTTCTAAAGATATCGATTTCGGTATAAAACTTTGCGAGATGAGCACCAAATGTGTTAAAACTTGTTGTCTATGCATGTCATTGTGTTTAAAACCTAGGGAATATGTTTCTAAGCATTCCTAAGCATGATTTCTAGCATTGGATACAAGTAAAGCATGGTTTTATTGAAATGCAAGCATGAGAAGATGAAAATGGAAGAAAGAATGAGAGATTTACCTTGTTTGTGAAGATGGTGTGTTGTGGTGTTGTTGTTGAAGCACTAAATCACCTCAAGAACACTTGTGGGAACTCTTGGATATTTTCCCTAGAGCTCTCTCACCTTTGGAAGAAGTTAGAATGAGGTTGGAGTGTGGAAATGAGGCTTATAATGCGAATTTTCGCATTACGTCTTCATTGGTCGACCGATTGGTCGTTGGGTCACTCGACCAACCACTCGACCAATGGTCACGGTGACCTCATTTGCTGTTGAATTTTTGGAAAATGTGATTTTTGCCTTATGGAATATTGTTTGATGACTATATGGATATTTTTGAGCATGATTTAAGTTTTCAAATCATTTGGACTTGTGGTTTATGTTGAATCTTCGAAATTCGGTATTTTGATGTTCTCGGTTTTGCGAGAATGGTTACTCTCGAGAAGTGGGCGTGGTGAATCCAGTGGTCATGGAGGTGGTGAAATACCTCGGGGAGGTGGTGAAGTACCTCATGGAGGTGGTGAGATACCAAATGTTGATCGGGGTACTCATGAGATCCCTGGTGCCCCGAATGTTGGAAGTTTTAGAGATATTGCCAATATTATGGGCAATATGATGCGGCGACAAGCAGCTCAATTCAACCGAGATGTTGGTGGGTTTCATGACTCTGCATAATGAGACCCGGGCTGGTGCTAATGTGAATCCTCATGCCGCGATCCTGAATGCGGGAGGTTTAGCTGGAACTCCTCATACTTGCACTGATGGAGAGTTTTACGAAGATGCAAGTACCCACTTTTCTTGGAGTTACCAAGGACCCCTTGTTTCCTAACAAGTGGCTTCGTGAGTTGGAGAAGGCTTTCCGGCATCTGCAATGCTCGGAAGCTCGAGAAGATTTTGTTTCTTTGAACGAAGTTGCAACAAGAAGGCGATGCATGGTGGATTTCCACTCGTCCTGTTTTGGAAGGTTTGCATGCGGGAGTTGTAACTTGGGAGTTATTCAAAGAGGCTTTTTGTATGAACTACTTTCCGAGGCGGTGAAGGATGCAAAGGAAGCTGAGTTTATGATTCGACTCAAGGAACTTTGTGCTGTGTTGGAGTACCAACGAAGTTCGAGGAGCTTCATTTCTTTGCTCCAGATTCTTTGAAGGAAGACCTCGCCAAAGCAAAGAAGTTCTTCAAAGGGCTAGCGCCTGCCATTAAAGCTTATCTCACGATCCGGCCTATAGTGAGCTATGCTCAAGTGGTGCGAGAACTCGAAGAAGTTGGAAGAAACGAGAGAAGGAAAGTGCTCGTGTGCAAAAGCCTTGGCGATCAAGGAATTCTGGTTTGGTGGATCGCAATGACCGTCGTTATGTGAGACCTACACCCTACCCCCACTCCTACCTTTCGGGCTAAGAGTGTAGGTCGAGAACACGGGTTTTCAGCAGCCCGGCCGGTTTAAACGATATGGCGGAAACCGACCACCAGCAAATGCAAGTGCAAGTGCAAGTGCGAGTGCAAGGCCTTTTGTTCGAAGCCCTCTGTTGCAGCCACCCCTGTTGGATCCAGCAATCCTGTTTGCTTCTCTTGCAAGCAAGCTGGTCATTTTGCTCGTGCACTGTCCGAAGCGGCACCCAGCCTTTGCCTGCGGTGGTGAAGAGTGCTCCTGCTCCTCCCTCTGGTAGAGTTTTCAGTATTTCCGATCTGAGCGGGATCCAAGCCATGATGTGATTACGGGTACATTGTTAGTCGCTTCTATTTCTGCATTTGTCTTATTTGATACGGGTGCATCTCATTCGTTCATGTCATCTGCATTCATCAAGAAGACTAACCTAATCCCGAGAAGTTGTCTAGTTGTTTATTGATTAGTACACCTACTGGTCTGTTGTGAAACTAGATAAGGGGTTATCTAAATGTCTGTGTTGATTGGTGAGAAGAACTTGGAAGCCAATTTTGTGATTCTTGACATGAAGGACTTCGATGTTATTTTGGGAATTGATTGGTTGACAGCCCACAAAGCTGTGTTCCTTTGTTCCTCAAAGAAGATCCAGTTCCATATTTGTGGAAGTCCGGTCTTTGAATTTCAAGGTGAAAAGAGAAGGGTTTGTAAGAAGGTGCTTATGTCTGCCTTGATGCAAGTCTATGCCCTAGTGGATGATGCTTCATCCGAAGGCAAGGGTATAGTGGAGAAAAGAGTCGACGAAGTCGAGTTGTCTGCGACTTTGTTGATGTCTTCCACGATGACCTATCGGGAGTGCCTCCGGACGAGAGATGTCGAATTCTCTATTGATCTCGTCCCCTGGTGCCGCTCCGGTATCTAAAGCTCCGTATAGGATGGCTCCTACTGAGTTGAAAGAGTTGCAAAATCAGTTGAATGAGCTCATTGATAGAGGTTTCGATACAGCCTAGTGTGTCACCTTGGGGAGCTCCGGTCTTGTTCGTCAAGAAGAAAGACGGTAGTATGCGCTTGTGCATCGACTACCGTGAGTTGAATAAGTTGACTATCAAGAATAGATATCCGCTGCCCGAGAATCGATGATCTCTTCGATCAGTTGAAGGGAGCGAGTTGTGTTCTCGAAGATTGACTTAAGGTCCGGATATCACCAATTGAAAGTGAAGTCTAGTGATATCTTCAAGACAGCTTTCCGAACGCGGTATGGTCACTACGAGTTTAGAGTCATGCCCTTCGGATTGACCAATGCTCCTGCGGTATTCATGGACCTCATGAACCGGGTATTTCATGATGTGCTTGATAAGTTTGTGATTGTTTTCATTGATGACATCTTGATCTATTCGAAGAGCGAAGAAGAGCATGCGAGTCATCTAAGTTTCACTTTGCAAAGGTTGCGGGAAAAGAAGTTGTTTGCTAAGTTTAGCAAGTGTGATTTACGGCTTAAGAGAGTGGTTTTCCTTGGTCATGTAGTTTCAGCCGAAGGTATTCGTGTCGATCCTGAAAAGGTCCAAGCTGTGGCTGATTGGGAGAGACCGAAGTCAGTAACGGAAATAAGAAGTTTTCTTGGATTGGCGGGTTACTACCGAAGGTTTATTGAGAACTTTTCTCGGTTGGCTGCTCCTATGACTAAGTTGACCAGGAAAGAAGAGAAGTTTGTTTGGTCCGGCGCTTTGTGAGAAGAATTTCCAAGAGTTGAAAGATAGATTGACAAGTGCCCCGGTTTTGACTATACCGATAGTTCCGGTGGTATGACGGTTTATACCGATGCGTCAAAGATTGGTTTGGGTTGTGTACTTGATGCAACATGGCAAGGTCGTAGCCTATGCTTCTCGGCAATTGAAGGATTATGAGCGGAATTACCCCACTCACGATCTAGAACTTGCCGCCGTTGTCTTTGCTTTGAAGATTTGGAGACATTATCTTTACGGTGAGAAGATTGCCATTTTCACGGATCATAAGAGTTTGAAATATTTCTTTACCCAAAAGGAGTTGAACATGAGACAAAGGAGATGGTTGGAACTCGTCTCCGATTATGATTGTGATATTCAGTATCATCCTGGGAAAGCAAATGTTGTTGCTGATGCTCTTAGTAGGAAGAACCAGAAGAAGACTTTGGATTTGAATGCTTTGAGTTTACCATTGTGGTCTTCTATTGAGAGTTTTGATTTGGAAATCGTCCACGAGAATTCCGATTTTATTCTTTACGCCATGACGGCAAGATCTGGTCTTAGAGATAAGATTGTTGCTCTGCAGAGTTCGATCAAGAGTTTTTGATCAAAGTTGAGAAGATTTCTTCGAATCTGAGTCGGACCCCGACTTTGGTATATCCATGGATGGTGCTTTGATGTTTAGAGGAAGACGCGTGCGTGCACGACAACGAAGAAGTTAAGAAAGAAATATTGAAGGAAGCACACCGGTCGGTCTTTCTTTGTACACCCGGGAAGCACCAAGATGTACAAGGACTTGAAGGAACATTTTTGGTGGATTGGTCTAAAGGCGGATGTTGATGATTTTGTTGCCAAGTGTGAGACTTGCCAGCGTGTGAAAGCCGTTCGACAACCTCCATCTGGATTACTTCAACCCCTTCCTATTCCTAGTTGGAAGTGGGAAGATATCTCCATGGACTTTGTGACTAGCTTGCCTCGGACAAGTAAAGGCAATGACACTGTGTGGGTGATTGTTGATAGGTTGACCAAATCAGCCCATTTCATTCCTATGAAGATCACTCATACTGGATAAGCTAGCCGGGCTTTATGTGGATAATGTGGTTCGTCTGCATGGTGTGCCATTGAGTATTGTCTCGGATCGTGATCCTAGGTTCACCTCAAGGTTTTGGAATAGTTTGCAGAAGGCCTTGGGAACCCAATTGAACTTGATTACAGCCCATCATCCACGGTCGATGGACAATCCGAGCGGACAATTCAGACATTGGAAGACATGCTCAGATCTTGTGTGGTGGATATGGGTGGTAATTGGGATGAACACCTAGCTTTGGTTGAGTTTGCCTATAACAACGGTTATCAAGCAACAATAGGCATGGCTCCATTCAAGGCTTTGTATGGTAGTACTTGTAGGACACCTTTGTCTTGACTGAGACAGGTGAAAGAAAAGTCTTAGGTCCTGAGATGATTGAAGCTACAAGTGCTATGGTAGATATGATAAGAGAAAGGATTAAGTCTCGCCCAGATCGAGACAGAAAATCTTATCTTGATAAGAGAAGGACCGATTTGGAATTTCAAGTTGGAGAGAAAGTCTTTCCGAAGGTCTCACCAATGAAGGGTGTGATGAGATTCAATGTTAAGGGAAAGCTTAGCCCTCGTTACATTGGACCTTTCGAGATTTTGGAAAAGGTTGGACCTGTTGCGTATCGATTAGCATTACCTCCGTCTCTTGCTGGTGTGCACAATGTGTTCCATATTTCGATGCTCCGAAAATACATAGAGAATCCGGAACACATTTTGCAGCAAGCACCTAAGAGGACTTAGTGCTGATTTGACCTATGATGAAGAACCGGCCGAAATCCTGGATAGGAAGGACAAGCGGCTGCGGAATCGCGCCATTCCTTTGGTGAAGATTCGGTGGAAGAACCATACCCCTGAAGAAGCTTCTTGGGAGAAGGAAGAAGACATGAAGGAGAAGTTTCCTTACCTCTTTGGAAGCACAGGTACGCTTTCAATTTCGGGGACGAAATTTCTTTAAGGGGGGGAGAATGTGAAACCCAGCCCTAACCTTGACCCGGAAACCTTGTTATTTGTAGGTCCGATGACCCGAAGTAAAGTAAGAAGTCAGCTTTGGGCCATCCCAGAGAGAGGACTTGGTGTCCGGCTTTGAATCCATGAAGGTTGATGATGAGGTTCTATTTATGGAAACAGAATCCTGATGAAGATCTAATTAGTTGATGGACTTGGAGTGCTCTCTATCTTGGTTTGAAGGCATTTCTACCTACTAGGTAAGTCACTTGACTTGTGTGCAAAACCCCTTTAGGATTGGATTTGATCTGGACCTTCAATTCCCTGTTTTGGCCTTCTTTGTCGGCATTGGTCGATCGATTGGTCGATCGGGCCAGTCGACCAATCCACTCGACCAATGGGTGCTTGTCTTTGGCAATTAGGTTGATTCTTGCTCTATTTAAGTCTAACCTCGAGTCCACTTCGTATTTGCTGCCTCCAAACCCTCCTCGGAACGAACCAAAGACCTCTGCAAGTCATCTCTCTTGCATCCTTGGAGTTTTCTTGGCGGATCTTCGACGGAACTCTTCTTTTTGCATCAAAAGGTATGTCTACTCTCTCTTCTTCTCCTCCATCTTTGTTTTTCTTTCCTTTTTGAGTTGAGACAGTAGAAGAGATGCTGCATTCTCTGTTGCAAACATCTCTGAACATGTTCTCATGATCATCCTAAGGATTTAAGGCTAGAACAATGATCTTAACCATGATCATTGCAAGCTTTTGAAGGATTCATGATCAAACTATGATTTAATCTCTGTTAATCTTCTAATCTGAATTCCGATCTCTTTGGATCTTCTTTCATTGATCATGTTAGTGGTTAATAGTTGTGTTTTCTTTCCATGATCCATAATCCATAGAATTCTAGTTGTTCTCTTCTACCTTACTATGTGTTCTTCATGATGCATGATAGTACATATATGGTAGGTTTTATTTCCTTATTTAGATTTATGCTTCTAAGCCTTATTCCATGAAGACCTATGCATGTTTTCATGTTTTCATTACCGAAAGCAATGATCCATCCTCCTATAGTTCTTGTCCTTGTTTTCTATTTCAAAATTCATCAAGATCCATGTTTGATTTATTTATGGTAACTTTTTGTTTCCTAATTTGGATCTTGATACTTTGATTTGATTAGTGTTTTGAGGTCCCCTTTATGTTAGAATACTACGGATATAGTCTACCCCTTGATTAGTACCCTTTTGAACCACCAAATTCGGATTTCATATCTTAAAACTCTGATTTTATAAGCTACTGTCTGCATTGGTCGACTGATTGGTCGACTGGACCACTCGACCAATCCACTCGACCAATGAGTACAAAGCAACTCCGCAATTGGTCCTGTTTCGGATATTTTGATATATATTCTGCTAGGGATCTTTCCTAATATGTTGTATATACTTGTTTAGGACCTTCTTCTCAAGTTTGCCAAGATCTTACTTGATTTCTTAGGATTCTTTGCGAGTTATAAAAGGTAAGGATGGTTATTTTCCTTAATTACATAGATAGCATGAATCTAGTTTCTATATTTGAATATCATTAATATGTTTCCTAAATTAGATTCTTACAATGATATACTACTTGTTGCATAACTTTGATTACAGTAGCATTACTTATTCATATTGAATTGATTCATGTATGATTTACTTACCAATGTTATACAAGTGATTGTAATTACTGATTTCTTTCCATATATGGAGTTACCATATATGTGATGATATGAATTGATGCATGTGTATGCTTACGTATGGTTTGGAAAGGAGAGGTGTCCTTTTGACACTTCTGTCCTTGGACTACTACGGGAATATTATGGGATATTTCCGGAGATGCCCTCTGGACACCTTCCTAAACTGTTGGATGACATATCTAGGATTGTCTAGTAGTGTTTGGCTAGGATGTCTTGTTATGTCAGACCCTAATCGGAGGGGTATTGAGACCGAACAACCCGTGGTAGCAATGGGGATTCATGGGCGCTCAAGACCGGTAACCAACCCGTGAGAGGACAGGAATCACATTGTGGGGGCCATTTATTGGTAGGGTTGCATATGGTTAGACTTGGGCTCACGGGCGCTTAAGACCGGTAACCAACCCGTGAGAGGACGTGAGAGCTTCCCGTTTACCATATGTGGATGATCAATAGGGTTGATGAGTCCGTAGTCCGAGTTGGTCGGTGCCATAGGATACGCTGACTCTAGTGTGAAGGATACCGGAAAGGATCGTCAGGGACGAGGAATGGAAGTATCTGGATCTGACTTGATGTAACCAAGTAGAAGACTTGCATTTGGCTAGGTTTTACCCCGACATGCGCCGATACTTATACCAAATGGTTGTGAGAGAGTGTGTTGACTTAACCCCCTGCCAAGGTTTGTCCCGAGGGATGAAGGACCCATTACCAATCGGCTGCTCAAGACCGGTGAAATGATCCGTGAGAGAATCCAAGATATCTTAAATGGTTGAGGATGTGAGTGGACTTTCCTAAAGAAGTACGGTGCTATGACTCAAAGCTTGTCTGCCAATAGAGACCAGCATACATAGAGTTAGATTCATTCATTCATTGTTTGTCTCATATCATATTGCATTTATGATTGTTCTGGAATCCTGCCATTTATGTTATTATGGATTTTAATCGCCTTTACCGAGTTTCTTTGAAACTCATTCCTTTATTGTACAATGTTGTTAGACTATCCTGCAGTCTCGAGTACTATGACGGTTCCTATGAGGAAGCGCAAGGCGAAGAGACATATCTCCAGGAAGGTGATTGCGGTTACCACAATTACTCTGAAGATCCCACGGGTGGTTATGCTCCGTACGATGCTTAGTCCGACCATTGAGTGGAAGCGTCCTTGTGCTATTTATGAGATCTACACCTACAAGGATGTCGTCTTCAAAGTGGAGAATAATTTAGTTACCCAATGTACTTGCTACTGGGATTAGCTTTTATCTAGTTTATTCTTTAGAGCTACTTTTCCGCTGGATGTAAAGTGGGATTTTTGCTTCACTTTACTTATCTGTTTGATACTCTAATTATGTCTATTATTCCGATTCGTTTATGATTCATTCTTTCATTATTGGATCTATGATTTATCTTCCGCACTCATGTTATGATTGTTCATGATTATGTTATTGTTTATGTGGGAGGTTGATCACTCGATACCTGATCTTCGGGCTGTGGATCACACTCTCGGGTATGCCAGATAGGGTACCGGCTGGGAGGGCGTGACAAGAGAAGGACGCCAAAACAAGTCCCGACCACGAGAAGGAGGAAACAATCAAAAACAACCACCAATATTTACTGTGTTAGGTGGCCCAACTGAGGAGTCCAGTAGACAAGCCAAAAGAAAAGCACGATATGTGGGGAATGCTGAGCTTGAGAAACCAGGTGAGAAGATCACTTCAGAACCGATCACCTTCTCAACCAAAGATAAGCAGGGCTAAAACACTCCCCACGACGATGCCCTTGTCATCAAAGTCACTCTGGCCGGAACAAAGGTCCATAGAGTCCTAGTAGATACAGGGTCATCAGCAGATATCTTGTCCTTAGAAGCTTTCCATAAATTACAGCTAGACGAGAAGATGTTGATCCCTTGTGGGACGCACTTATACGGTTTCACAGGAACCTCAACCCGAGCAGAGGGCACCATCAGATTAGATCTTTGTATCGGTGAACACCCCAGAGACATGGTCATCCAAACAAATTTTATGGCCGTCCGAGATTTGTCAGCTTATAATATGATCTTGGGACGACCAACCCTTTGTACCCTGGAGGCGGTAGTATCGTCCTTACACATGAAGATGAAATTCCCAACGAAAAAGGGAATAGGAGAATGTTCCGCCGACCAAAAAGGTAGCAGGCAGAGCTACGCCAATTACATGAGAAAGCGAGTAAAAACAAGCTCTACCATGGCGGTCGAAGTCAGAGATGATCGTGATGAAGAAAACATGCAAAGAGCCGAACTAGTAGAAAAATTGGAAAAGATTATGCTGAATTCAAGGGAAGATCAGGGAACTATGATCGGAGTAGAACAAGAAGAAGAATTCAAAAATAATCTAACCAGCTTTCTACAGAAAAATACTGACTTCTTTGCATGATCGGCCGAAGACATGCCCAGAATAGACAGAAAAGTAGCCGAGCACAGGTTAAATATTGACCCTCAGGCAATTCCAGTAATACAAAAAAGAAGAAATTTTTCTTTGGAAAAGCATGAGGCAATCCGAACAGAGGCTCAGAAGCTAAAACAGTCCGGATTCATTAAACCCATCGACCACCCAACCTGGTTGGCCAATGTGGTGATGGTAAAAAAGGCCACTGGAAAATGGAGAATGTGCACAGACTATACCGACCTCAACAAAGCCTGTCCAAAGGATTGTTATCCTCTACCAAGGATAGACTTGCTTATCGATGCAACAGCCGGGCATGAGATGCTCAGTTTCGTGGACGCTTATTCAGGATACAACCAAATCTTGATGAACCAGACGACCAGAAACACACAGCATTCATGACAAACAGGGATAGTTATTATTACAAAGTAATGCCCTTTGGTCTGAAAAATGCTGGGGCAACCTACCAGCGAGCGGTCAACAAAATTTTTGAACAACAGATAGGCAGGAATATGGAGGTATACGTTGATGACATGCTGATAAAAAGCACATCTCAATTCAACCATCTAAAGGACCTAGCAGAAGTCTTTGAGGTACTCCGAGCATACAAAATGAAGCTCAACTCGGAAAAATGCGCTTTTGGAGTATCTTCAGGAAAATTTCTGGGGTTCATGGTATCCCAAAGAGGAATAGAAGCTAATCCGGAGAAGATAAAAGCCATACAAGAGATGAAACCACCAAAAAGCATCAAGGAAATACAAAGTCTCACTGGTCGGGTAGCAGCCTTAAACAGGTTCATACACTTGGTCGGAGAGAGATGTTCACCTTTCTTTCAAGCCTTAAAAAATATTTCCAAAAAGGGAGTACCAGAATGGAGCGAGGAGTGTCAACAAGCTTTCGAACATCTGAAAGAAAAGCTAACTACTCCACCCCTGCTCGTACGACCGACCACAGGAAAGGAACTAATCGTCTACTTGGCAACTTCACCCCTGGCTGTTAGTGCAGTACTAGTGCAAGATGAAGGAAAACAGCAAAACCCGGTTTACTATGTGAACCATGTGCTCCTTGATGCTGAAACAAGATATCCAGAAGTGGACAAGCAAGCTTTGGCCTTGGTCATAGCAGCAAGAAAACTGAGACCATATTTTCAGTCACATCCTATTGCAGTATTGACAAATTTTCCCTTGAAGAAAATACTGCACCGACCAGACTTGGTCGGAAGACTGGTATCATGGGCAGTTGAGCTAAGTGAGCATCAAATAGAGTTCCGACCAAGACCAGCTATTAAAGCTCAGGTCCTAGCTGATTTCATCCTTGAAACTTCTGAACCAAAGCATGAGCAAGAAGAAGAGGCCACTCTCAAAAGCATCAAAAGATGGATACTTTCAGTGGATGGTTCTAGCAACGCACAGGGGAGTGGAGCGGGATTGCTCCTAATCAGCCCAGGAGGATTCCAAATACGATATGCACTACGCTTCCAATTCAAGGCCTCAAACAATGAAGCAGAATATGAAGCACTGATAGCCGGTCTTCACATAGCAAAAGCCCTTGACATTCAGAACATTGAAGTTAGAAGCAACTCACAACTAATTGTGAATCAAGTGAATGGGCTATATGAAGCAAAAGAAAAAAGGATGACTAAATATCTGACCATGGTCAACCAATACAGACAATTCTTCAAAAACATCCAAATCCAACAAGTCCCTAGAGCAGAAAATGAGCAGGAAGATGCCTTATCTAGGTTGGCTACGGATGAGATGGAAGCAGACCCGGTTGTATATATGGAAGAGCTACAGTTTCTGAGCATCAATCTGACCGACCAGATGCACATACAGACCGAGCACGGTTGGATGACTCCAATAATCAATTATCTGGAAAGTGATTTACTACCAGAAGATCCAAAAGAAGCTAGAACTGTAAAGCAGAGAGCAGTCAGATACACTGTCAGAAATGACAAGTTGTACAAAAAGTCTCTCACCCGACCATTGTTACGATGTGTAGGGGCTCCAGAGGCAGCTGTCATCCTAAAAGAAATTCATGAAGGAAACTATGGAGGTCATATAGGAGCCAGAGCCTTAGCAGACAAGGTAATAAGGCAAGGATACTATTGGCCCACGTTACAAGACGATTCAAAAGCTCATGTCCGCAAATGTGACAAATGCCAGGCACACGCCAACATACCTCATGCTCCCGCAATGCCTCTAACATCAACCCTCTCTCCAATTCCATTCGCTAGATGGGGGATAGACCTGGTAGGAAAACTACCTAAGGCCACAGGAAGCAGAGAATACCTAGTGGTGGCAATCGATTACTTTACTAAATGGGTGGAGGCTGAAGCACTGGCGTCCATCAATACCGACCAGATGAAAAAATTCGTCACACATAATATCATGTATCGGTATGGTATCCCAAAAATCATTGTCACCGACCACGGTAAACAGTTTGAAAATGTTGAATTCGAACGTTTCTATAAAGAGCAAGGTATAGAGCACCGTTGGTCTTCTGTAGCATATCCACAGAGCAATGGCCAAGTGGAAGTTACTAATAGATCAATGTTGGAAGGATTAAAGAAAAGATTGGACCAGTCTAAAGGCAGATGGGTAGAAGAGTTACCAAATGTTCTGTGGTCTTACCAAACTACTGCCAGGATGACCACCGGCGAATCTCCATTCCGACTAGCTTATGGAGTCGAAGCTCGGATTCCCGTAGAGGTTAAGGTCGGATCTATCAGAGAAGAAGAATTCAATGAAGAAGCAAACATCGAAGGAATGAGGGCAAACATAGACTTCATTGAGGAAGTCAGAGATAAAGCACAATATCGATTGGAGGAATACCAGAGACGCATTGCAACACATTACAATGCAAAGGTTAAACTGCGACAGTACCTCCCTGGAGATCTGGTCCTCCGCAAATCATCTGCCTCTGATCCTACAAATCAAGGAAAGCTTGCTCCCAACTGGGAAGGACCGTACATCGTAGTACAACAAGTTGCCCCAGGAGCATACAAGTTGAGCGATCCAGAGACCGGCCAACTCATACCTCGGACCTGGAATTCAAACAACTTGAGGAAATACTATCAATAGTATGAAATCCTCAACAAATTTTGGATTTTTCTTTCAGTTTTTGTCATTAAATTGTTCAGATACCCACAATAGTTTGTGATTTAGACATTTTGAATTTCTTGAATAAAGTTTTTGAAATTTCTACGTATCATTACAGCTCAAGCTATAATAGTTAGCTAAGATGATCATGGGAGTATTGACAAAAACTAAAATTCACCAACCGACCTACTAAGGTCGAAAGGAAAAGCCCTAAGTCACTTAGGCACAAAAGCCCTGAGTCACTTAGGCACAAAAAGCCCTATGTCACTTAGGCCACCGACCTACTAAGGTCGGAACACGAAAGCCCTAAGTCACTTAAGCACGAAAGCCCTAAGTCACTTAGGCACAAAAAGCCCTAAGTCACTTAGGCACAAAAGCCCTAAGTCACTTAGGCACAAAAAGCCCTAAGTCACTTAGGCCACCGACCTACTAAGGTCGGAACACGAAAGCCCTAAGTCACTTAGGCACAAAAAGCCCTAAGTCACTTTGTCACATCCTCCCAGCCATTACCCTAACTGGCATACTCGAGAGTGTGATCCACAGCCCCGAAGATCAGGTATCGAGTAATCAACCTCCCACATAAACAATAACATAATCATGAACAATAATAATCGATGTGCAACAGATAAACCAAAGATCCAAATAAGGAAAGAATGAATCATATATAAATCAGAGTACTAAATATAATCAGAGTGTCTAAATCAAATAAGTAAAGTGAGGCGAAATCCCACTCTACAACCAGCGGAAATGTAGTTCTAAAATAGAAGAAACAGAATGGAATCTAATCCCAATAGCAGGTACAATAGGTAACTAAATTGTTCTCAATCTTATAGACAATATCCCTATAAGTATAAATCTCATAAATGGCACAAGGGCGCTTCCACTCTATGGTCGGACTAAGCATCGTACGGAGCATAACCACTAGCGGAATCTTAAGGGTAATTGTCGTAACCGCAATCACATTCCTGGAGATATGCCTCTTCTCCTTGCACTTCTTCATACGAGCAGTCATGATACTCAGAACCTGTAGAATAATCTAACAAAACATTGTACAAAAGGAATGAGTTTCAAAGAAACTCAATAAGGCAGTTAAATCCATAATAACATAAATGGCAGGATTACAAAACAAACATAAATGCAATATGGTATGAGACAAACAATGAATGTATGAATCTAACTCTATGTATGCTGGTCTTTATTGGCAGACATGCTTTAAGTCATAGCACCGTACTTCTTTAGGAAAGTCTCATTCACTCATCATCAGTTGGTAATGGGTCCTTCATCCCTCAGGATATTCCATGGCTGGGGGTATAGGTCACCACTCTCTCACATCACCATTGGTCTAAGTACCGGCGCATGTCAGGGTTAAAGCCTAGCCAAATGCAAGTCTTCTACTCAGTTACATCAAGTCAGATCCAGATACGTCCATTCCTCGCCCCTGGCGATCCTTTCCGATATCCTTCACACTAGAGTCCTCATAGTCCCTGACTACGGACTCATCAACCCTATTGGTTATCCACATATGGTAAACGGGAAGCTCTCACGTCCTCTCACGGGTTGGTTACCGGTCTTAAGCGCCCGTGAGCCCAAGTCTAACCATATGCAACCCTACCGATAAATGGTCCCCACAATGTGATTCCTGTCCTCTCACGGGTTGGTTACCGGTCTTGAGCGCCCATGAATCCCCATTGCTACCACGGGTCGTTCGGTCTCAATAACCTTCTGAATCGGGTCTGATATAACGGGTTATTCCTAGCCAAACACTGCTAGACAGCCCTAGGTATGAAAATCAATAGTTCAAGAAGGTGTCAATGGGCATCTTCAGAGAACATCCCATACTATTCCCTTCGATGTCCAAGGACAGAAGTGTCAAAAGGACACCTCTCCTTCCCGAGCCATACTTAATCAATCACAATCACAAATCAATCATATCATGTACATTTACAGTATATAGAAAATATACCATAATAAGATCCATCTCATATACAGTTAACAATTAAAGACATTCATAAACTAAAGAAAGCAAGTAAATAATACAACTTTAATTGAAGTAAATACAGCAGTAATATATTCATAAAAGAATCTAATTATGGTAACAAATCCGAAAGATTCTAATATAGAAACTAAAATCACACAATCTATGCTATTATAGAAGTAACCATCCTTACCTTTTATAACTTGCAAAGGAATCTTAAGAAATCAAGTAAGATCTTGACAAACTTGAGAAGAGGGTCCTAGACAAGTGTATACAACATATTAGGAAAGATCCCTAAAAGAAAAGATATCAAAACATCCAAAACAGACCAAATCTGGAGTTGCTGTACTCATTGGTCGATTGGATTGGTCTACTGTTTCAGTCGACCAATGGAGACAGTGGCCTACAAAATCAGAGTTTTAAGAATAAAGAACTGAATTTGGTGGTTCAAAAGGATACTAAACAAGGGGTAAACTACATTGGTAGTATCCTAACATATAGAGGACCTCAAAACACTAATCGAATCAAGTTTTCAAGTTACAAATTAGGAAACAAAAAGTTACCATAATTAGATTAATCATGGTTCTTGAAGAATTAAGAATACAAATCATAGACACGAACAATAGGAGAATGAATCATTGATTTTGATAAAGATATCATGGAAGGCATACTTAGATCTTCAAGAAAATAGATCTAAGAACATGAATCTAAATAAGGAAACAAAACTTACCATAGATGTATCAGTCATGATTCTTGAAGAAAGCATGGTATGATAGAGGAGAAACTGTCACATCCTCCCAGCCGGTACCCTATCTGGCATACCCGAGAGTGTGATCCACAGCCCTAAAGATCAAGTTTAGGAACAATCATATCCATTTCGCACAATAACATAATCAAAAGCAAGAACAAATCATAATGTTCAAGTAATTTATAATAAAAGTCAAGAAAGGATCTCAGAAGGATCACTATAGAATATCAGAGTACGGAATAACAAGATACCAAATCAAAAGACAACTGTAGAGTATAGCGGAAATATACCCTACAAACACATGCGGAAGGTAGATCGAAATCTAAATAAAGCTCTAAGCTAATACAAGTAAAGTAAAAGATAAGTCTAGAAGAAACAAAGGAAATCAAATCCACATCTTCAGTCAGCTCTTCTGGTTCTTCAGTCTTCATCTTCTTCACCTTGCGCTTCCTCATACGGGCCGTCAAAGAAATCCAAACCTCGTAGAGAAGTCTAACAACAGATTGTACAAAAAAAGGGAATGAGTTTCGAAAGAAACCCAATGAAGGCAAGTTAATCCATAACAACATAAATAACATGGAAGCAAACCATAACAAGATGCAATGCAATATGAAACAAGTAATGTATGTATGCATCTAACTCTATGTATGCTGGTCTCTATGGTAGACATGCTTTAAGTCATAGCACCGTACTTCTTTGGGTAGGTCCGCTCACATCCTCAACCATTTAAGATATCTTGGATTCCCTCCAACCATTTAAGATATCTCGGGCGACCGATTGGTAATGGGTCCTGCATCCTTCTCGGACAATTTCCATGGTAAGGGGTTAAGTCAACACACTCTCTCACAACCATTTGGCATAAGTACCGGTGCATGTCAGGGAAAAGCCTAGCCCAATGCAAGTCATCTACTCAGTTACATCAACTCAGGTCCAGATACTTCCATTCCTCGCCCCGGGCGATCCTTTCCGGTATCCTTTCCACTAGAGTCACGGATATTACTCACCGGACTCATCAACCCTATTGGTTATCCACATATGGTAAACGGGAAGCTCTCATGTCCTCTCACGGATATAACTCACCGGTCTCGAGCGCCCATGAGCCCAAGTCTAGCCATATGCAACCCTCCAATAAATGGCCCCCACAATGTGATTCCCGTCCTCTCACGGGTTGGTTACCGGTCTTGAGCACCCGTGAATCCCCATTGCTACCACAGGTCGTTCGGTCTCAATACCCTTCCGAATCGGGTCTGATATAACAGGGGTATATCCTAGCCAAACACTGCTAGACATCCCTAGGTATGACAACCATTGATTCGGGAAAGTGTCGATGGGCAACCCCGGAAACATCCCATACTATTTCCGATAATGTCCAAGGACAGAAGTGTCAAAAGGACACTTCCCAATCCCAAACCAAACTTAAGCAAACACATTCTCAGATCAGTCATGACATACACAACCAGTAGTTCATCATATAAAAGAGAATGTAAAAGCAACATCGATTAAGCAAAGAATAAGTAATTCATATAACATAAACAATGAAAAGATGATATAAATAAGTGCTACTGTTCCCACAGTAGGAGATCAGAATTAAAATACAATAACAGTAGGTAATCTCATAGTTTCATAAAGTAGAAACCAGAGAACAAGCAATCTATGTAGTTAAGGAATCAACTGTCCTTACCTGATTATCGCCGAAGATAATCCAAAGATCAAAGAGAGAGACACCAAACATGGCAAATAAACCCCTAACAAGCATAGATACAACATTAGGAAAGATACCTAAAAGATCAGAGAGCAAACGAATCAAATCGAGCGAAAATTGAAGCTACTGACTTCATTGGTCGATTGCCTTGGTCTATTGACCCAATCGACCAATCAATCACGACCAATCGAGTCAAGATCGGAATAGTGAAAACTGTTTTGGCCATAACTTCTTCGTTTGAAGTCGGATTGATCCGAAATTCGAAGGGGAACTTCCTAGGATGTATTAGAATCATATGGGAAGATAAAATCATCAAGTCATGGTAAAAATATGGGTTCTTGATTTAACCCAAGAAATTAGGGTTTCAACCTTTATGGCTCTCAGGAAAAGGTTATGATCACAGGAAGAAAGGGAATGGTTGCAATCAAGAACATAATAAGAAAATCTTGTTTAGGTTAATAGAAACATTATGGGAAGATAATCATGGTCAAAAGATGGGTTCTTGATCTAACCCAAGAAATTAGGGTTTCACCCTTATGGTTCCCATAAAAAGGTTAAGATCACAGGAGGGAAGGAATTGATGATTGGCCAATTACAACAAGAAGAATTAAAGAATATTGAATTTAGATCAACCTCCACATTACCCATGAGGTTTCCCTCACATGGGAGGTTACCAAAAAGGTTCTCAGATAATCACCCAGATTAGGGTTTCAAAGGATTAGGGTTAGGGTTTTCAAAGATTCCACTTGGTGGGGGTTGAGATCATGATGATGATCATAGATCTCAAGGAACAAGATGAGATCATGGAGTGGATGGTTGCAAGAGTGCATCATCTTCTTCCTGATCTCAGCCAAGAACAGATTAAAGAAAGAAAATCAGAGATGGAGAAGAAAGAAAAGAGAGTAGACATACCTTTGATGCGAGAGGAAGAAGATTACTTCAAGTCTTGTGAGAGATCACCAAGGAATGCAAGGGAATTGATTAGATTAGGGTTCTAACTCATTCCAGGGGCTTAGGAGGCATAGGAGGCGAAGTAATCCCGAGATTTGACTTAAATAGAGGAGATAGAACCAAATTGGTAAATTCAGACACCATTGGTCGATTGGATTGGTCTACTGGTCCAGTCAACCAATGAGTCTACCAATCAGGACAGCAAGGTTCAAACAGGGATTCGGAGGGCTATACAAGGTCAAATTGAGTGAGGTTTTCTTCTACGAGTCAATCAAGAAGTCTAGTTTCCAGAAATACCTTCGGATCAAGAATTGGAGTTCATTAGGTCCACCAACTAGGCTCACCTTCTTCGATGCGCAAGCAGGATTTGCCAGACATAGTTCAGCAACTTCGGACAAGGATTTGGAAGGTTATATGGGGTCAAATTGAGTGGGGTTTTCTCCTGGAAGTCCATTAAGAAGTCTAGTTTCGGGAAATATAATCGGATTGAGCACAGGAGTTCATTAGGTATTTCAACTAATTCACCCCTCTTCGGTGTGCAGATTCAAAACTAACACTGACAATGCTCTCAAGTGAGGGGCATCATCGACAATGTCCATGGGCTTGGGTTCCGACACCAAATCGTCAACCAAAAGGGTCTACAAGCAACAAGCTAAGATCAAATCAAGGTCCAACTTTAAGGTCAAACATTTAAACTAACCCTTCTTTACCCAAAACAGATAGGGTGCCCTGGCTAGGCTTGGGCTGGATTTCACAGAAACAACTAGAGATTGATAGATCATGGATTATGTAAAGAAAACACAGCGATTGACTACTAATATGATCAATATAATAGATCTAAGAACATCAGAATTTAAAGCAAAGATAAACGAAGACGAGATCATGATTTAGATCATGATTCCTTCAAAAGCTTGCAATGATCATGATTACGGACATTGCTTTAGCCTTTAATCCTTAGGAAGATCATGAGAGATAAGTTCAAAGATGTTTGCAACAGAGAATGCAGCATCTCCTGTACTGTCTCAACTCAAAAAGGAAAGAAAACAAGGATGAAGAAGAAGAAGAGAGTGTAAACATACCTTTTTGTATAAGAACACAAGTTTTGACGAAGATCCGTCAAGATAAACACCAAGAGTGCAAGGGAGATGACTTGTAGAGGTCTTTGGTTCGATCCAAAGAGTTTGGAAGCAGAAAATACGAAGTAGACTCGAGATTGGACTTAAATAGAGCAAGCAAGACCTAATTACCAAAGACAGAACCCATTGGTCGAGTGGATTGGCCGACTGGTCCAGTCGACCAATGAGTCGACCAATTAGTTCAGCAAGTTCAAAACAGGGAATTGAAGGCTCAGAACAAATCCAAACATAAAGGGGTTTTGCACACACACCAAGTGACTTACCTAATAGGTAGAAATGCCTTCAAACCATGATAGAGAACACTCCAAGTCCATCAACTAATACGATCTTCATCAAGATTCAGTTTCCATAAATAGCACATTGTCATCAACACTCATGGATTCAAAGCCAGACACCAAGTCCTCCACTGGGATGGCCCAAAGCTGACTTCTTGCTTTACTTCGGGTTGTCGGACCTACAAACAACAGGGTTTCCGGGTCAAGGTTAGGGCTGGGTTTCACACACTTAGGCACAAAAGCCCTAAGTCACTTAGGCACAAAAAGCCCTAAGTCACTTAGGCCACTGACCTACTAAGGTTGGAACACAGAAGCCCTAAATCACTTAGGCACAGAAGCCCTTAGTCAGTTAGGCACAAAAAGCCCTAAGTCACTTAGGCACAGAAGCCCTAAGTCACTTAGGCACAAAAAGCCCTAAGTCACTTAGGCACAAAAAGCGCCCTAAGTCACTTAGGCACAGAAGCCCTAAGCAACTTAGGCACAAAAAGCCCTAAGTCACTTAGGCCACTGACCTACTAAGGTCGGAAAACAAAAGCCCTAAGTCACTTAGGCACAAAAGCCCTAAGTCACTTAGGCACAAAAGCCCTAAGTCACTTAGGCACAAAAGCCCTAAGTCACTTAGGCACAAAAAGCCCTAAGTCACTTAGGCACAAAAGCCCTAAGTCACTTAGGCACAAAAAGCCCTAAGTCACTTAGGCACAAAAGCCCTAAGTCACTTAGGCACAAAAAGCCCTAAGTCACTTATGCACAAAAGCCCTAAGTCACTTAGGCACAAAAAGCCCTAAGTCACTTAGGCACAAAAGCCCTAAGCAACTTAGGCACCACAAGCCCTAAGTCACTTAGGCAAACCGACCTAATAAAGTCGGTAACAAAGGCCCTAAGCAACTAAGGCACAAAAGTCCTAAGATACTTAGGCAACTGACCTACTAAGGTCGGTAAATAAAAGTTCCCCGAGCACAAGAAGATGATACTTGGAAAGAAAGGAATAACAATTGACCAAAAACATCTTTGGAGATTAAAATAATATTTCATTCCATACAAAAAAAGTTATCCATACAAAAAAGGATCATCTCAAAAAAGCTCAAGGACGATAATAATCAAGTTTACAGGAAGAAAGGCTAAGATTTACTATCTGGCTTCTTCAGACCTGACACATTCTTCGACGTGGAGGTTCCCGAGCTACCAACCTCCGGCAAGGGATCCCAGTTGGAATCTAAAAACTCAGCCACTTCAACTGGTTGCGGCTTAGGAAACCTTGCTCGGGAAGCACACCATGAAGGACGGGGAATCTTAAGGTCGTCATAGATTCAAGATCGATCAGATCTTGAAATCGTTCCAAATCCAAGTCTTTGAAAGCTGCTATGATACCCTGGTAGGCATGACGCCGAGCATAAATATACCCGGGCACAACTACTTTGGCCATGAATTTCTTACAACTAGATGTCTTGACCCACCTCTTGGTCACTTCAAAGCGAAGCTCGTTGGGGATATCTTCGAAAACACAAGGAGCTTTCTCCTCAACTGCTTTCATCAGCTTCGCCACTTGGTGATCCGAGCTCTCCAACTTAGCTCGGAGGCTAGAGATCTCAGCATCTTTCCCGACTAAGGAGCCTTGGGTTTCTTCCAAGCTAGTTTGAAGAGAAGTTTTTTCAAGTTCCATGGCCTCATTTCTCCCCTTCAGAGCAGCAACCTCGCTGAGAAGGTCGGCCTCCCGAGCAATCAAAGAATCCTTGCTCGTCTTCAAAGATGGTGCTTCTTTTTCCAATTCCTTAATGCATTGCTCGGATTTTTGCAACGCAAAATAATCCTCTCGAGCTGAATGAATACTCTGACTTACGGATTGAGCCATAGCGCAAGCCATCCTATAACCAAGAGAAAACTGGTTAAAGATACAATTACCAAAGGGATAAAATTTTCAAAAAAAAAAAAAAGGGGCAGGAAGATCACTTGCCTAACAGTAATAGCATGAGCTTTGAGACGACCAAAACTCTCCAGATAAGCCATGTCGGCAGGGAGAAGCACTCCTGACATCCACTCATTAGCAACTCGGGAAATGACAGAGGAAGTTCCCTCAAATACCGAGGAGCTAGAATCCAAAGACCAATCAGGTCGGAGAATATTGGATGGCTGTGAAGCTCCAGGCTCCGACCTGGGAGTGTCTTTAAAAGGCACCTCATCTCCCAAAGGGGGAGGAAGCTCGGAATCCGAAGTTTTCTCCGAGCTGGACGTTTTCTTCGAAGGGCGGGGAGGCAGGTCACCAGGTTTCTCCTTTCGGACCCTGACTGCCTTTCCCTTGGGGGAAGAGACAGGACTAGTTGAAGCCTTATCCGACTTAATCGGATGTTTCACCTCCACTTGCTGCATAGTAGCAGCGACCTCCTCAAAGTCATCCTCTCCGAGCATCACTGCATCATTTTCCCGAGTAAGATAACTTGGTACAAAAATGATAAAATAAAAAAATAAAATAAAATAAAAAACAAAACAAAACAAAACAAAACAAAACAAAACAAAACAAAACAAAAAAAAAAACAAAACAAAAAAAAAAAAACAAAACAAATAGACAAAAAGAGGAAACTCTTCTTACCACTCAAGAACCCCCAGTAATGAAGGATATTCGGATATTCCGGACAATATCCATTCACAGCAAGCAAGTTCCGATCTTCAGTGGGGATCATCCGAATTCGATCCCTTGCTTCCTGTTCGGAATGAGATAAAGGAGGAATGGCATTTGAATCCTCCTTAGGGTATTTGTGTCACATCCTCCCAGCCGGTACCCTATCTGGCATACCCGAGAGTGTGATCCACAGCCCGAAGATCAGGTATCGAGTAATCAACCTCCCACATAAACAATAACATAATCATGAACAATCATAATAAAAGTGCGGAAGATAAACCATAGATCCAAATAAGGAAAGAATGAATCATATATAAATCAGAGTGCTAGATATAATCAGAGTGTCAAAACAGATAAGTAAAGTGAGGCAAAATCCCACTCTACAACCAGCGGAAAAGTAGCTCCAAAAGAGAATAAACTAGACAAAATCTAATCCCAGTAGCAAGTACAATGGGTAACTAAATTGTTCTCCACTTTATAGACAACATCCTTATAAGTGTAAATCTCATAAATGGCACAAGGACGCTTCCACTCAATGGTCGGACTAAGCATCGTACGGAGCATAACCACTCGCGGGATCTTCAGTGTAATTGTGGTAACCGCAATCACCTTCCTGGAGATATGCCTCTTCGCCTTGCGCTTCTTCATAGGGACCGTCATAATATTCAGTACCTGCAGAATAGCCTAACAAACATTGTACAATAAAGGAATGAGTTTCAAAGAAACTCGGTAAGAAGGCGATTAAATCCATAATAACATAAATGGCAGGATTTCAGAACAAACATAAATGCAATATGATATGAGACAAGCAATGAATGAATGAATCTAACTCTATGTATGCTGGTCTCTATGGCAGACATGCTTTAAGTCATAGCACCCTACTTCTTTAGGAAGGTCTCAATCATTCATCATCAGTTGGTAATGGGTCCGGCATCCCTCGGGACATTCCATGGCTGGGGGTTAAGTCACCACTCTCTCACATCACCATTGGTCTAAGTACCGGCGCATGTCAGGGTAAAACCTAGCCAAATGCAAGTCTTCTACTTAGTTACATCAAGTCGATCCAGATACGTCCATTCCTCGTCCCTGACGATCCTTTCCGGTATCCTTCACACTAGAGTCCTCATAGTCCCTGACTACGGACTCATCAACCCTATTGATCATCCACATATGGTAAACGGGAAGCTCTCACGTCCTCTCACGGGTTGGTTACCGGTCTTAAGCGCCTGTGAGCCCAAGTCTAACCATATGCAATCCTACCAATAAATGGCCCCCACAATGTGATTCCTGTCCTCTCACGGGTTGGTTACCGGTCTTGAGCGCCCATGAATCCCCATTGCTACCACGGGTCGCTCGGTCTCAATACCCCTCCGATTAGGGTCTGACATAACAGGACATCCTAGCCAAACACTACTAGACAATCCTAGATATGTCATCCAACAGTTTAGGAAGGTGTCCATAGGGCATCTCCGGAAACATCCCATAATATTCCCCTAGTAGTCCAAGGACAGAAGTGTCAAAAGGACACCTCTCCTTTCCAAACCATACTTAAGCATACACATGCATCAATTCAGATCATCACATATATGGTAACTTCATATATGGAAAGAAATCAATAATTACAATCACTTTGTATATAATTGGTAAGTAAATCATACATGAATCAATTTAAGCAATGCTACTGTAATCAAGGTTATGCAACAGTAGTATATCGTTGTAAGAATCTAATTAAGGAAACATATCAATGATATTCAAATATAGAAACTAGATTCATGCTATCTATGTAATTAAGGAAATAACCATCCTTACCTTTTATAACTCGCAAAGGAATCCTAAGAAATCAAGTAAGATCTTGGCAAACTTGAGAAGAAGGTCCTAAACAAGTGTATACAACATATTAGGAAAGATCCCTAACAGAAAAGATACCAAAACATCCAACACAGACCAATTCTGGAGTTGCTGTACTCATTGGTCGAGTGGATTGGTCGACTGGTCCAGTCGACCAATCAATCGACACCAATGCAGACGAGAGCCTAAAAAAACAAGAGTTTTAAGATATGAAATCCGAATTTGGTGGTTCAAAAGGGTACTAATCAAGGGGTAAACTACATCAGTAGTATTCTAACATATAGGGGACCTCAAAACACTAATCAAATCAAGCCATCAAGATCCAAATTAGGAAACAAAAAGTTACCATAATTAGATCAACCATGGATCTTGATGAATTCAAAATAGAAATCAAAGACAAGAACAATAGGAGAAGGGATCATTGCTTCAGGTAAAGGTATCATGAAAAGCATACTTAGATCTTCAAGGAAAATAGGCTTAAAAGCATAAATCTAAATAAGGAAACAAAACCTACCATATATGTAACTATCATGATTCATGAAGAACACATAGTATGGTAGAAGAGAACAACTAGAGATTGATAGATCATGGATCATGAAAAGAAAACACAGCAATTAACTACTAACATGATCAATATAGAAGATCCAAGGAGATCAGAATTCAAATCAGAAGTTTAACAAAGATTAGATCATGGTTTGATCATGATTCCTTCAAAAGCTTGCAATGATCATGGTTAAGATCATTGTTCTAGCCTTTAATCCTTAGGATGATCATGAGAGACAAGTCCAGAGATGTTTGCAACAGAGAATGCAGCATCTCCTCTCTCTGTCTCAACTCAAAAAGGAAAGAAAATAAGAGATAGAGGAGAAGAAGAGAGTGTAGACATACCTTTTGATGAAAAGGAAGAGTTTTGACGAAGATCCGTCAAGAAAATCACCAAGGATGCAAGGGAGATGACTTGCAGAGGTCTTTGGTTCGTTCCAAAGAGTTTGGAGGCAGCAAATACGAAGTAGACTTGAGATTGGACTTAAATAGAGCAAGCAAAACCTAATTGCCAAAGACAGCACTCATTGGT
Source organism: Hakea prostrata (assembly GCF_041222555.1). NCBI lineage: Eukaryota > Viridiplantae > Streptophyta > Magnoliopsida > Proteales > Proteaceae > Hakea > Hakea prostrata. The sequence goes on along the minus strand of NC_142606.1, from coordinate 44,765,395 downwards.
CGAGTGGATTGGTCGATCGGTCCAATCGACCAATCAGTCGACCAATGCTGACAGCAATTCCAAAACAGGGAATTGAAGACCCAGATCAAATCCAATCCTAAAGGGGTTTTGCACACATGTCAAGTGACTTACCTAATAGGTAGAAATGCCTTCAAACCAAGATAGAGAGCACTCCAAGTCCATCAACTAATCCGATCTTCATCAAGATTCAGTTTCCATAAATAGAACTTCATCATCAACTTTCATGGATTCAAAGCCAGACACCAAGTCCTCCACTTGGATGGCCCAAAGCTGACTTCTTACTTTACTTCGGGTCATCGGACCTACAAATAACAAGGTTTCCGGGTCAAGGTTAGGGCTGGGTTTTACAATTTGGGCCAGGAGGTTGGAAAGCTGGGGAAAGAGGGGGACCGAACAAAGAAGTACCGAGACCTCCAACCCTTGGTATTGGTTGGAAGAGTACCTGATCCTACAAAGTTACCCTCCCATGTTGTTAATATATTAACACAGGCAATCATATAAGACAAATAAAGCAGAATTAGAAAACTTATCTTGATTCAAATGGCATGAACAAAACCCTTTTCGAAAGCTTTGTTACGTACATCCATCTTGATAAACGAAAATTGATGAAGTTGAAACGTGCCGGTAACGACACTTTCTTTAAGGTATTTAAACGCCCCGAATAGTGCACACGGGTCTAAGTGCATTTTCACCCCTAAGATCAGTCAACCCCTCCATCATAGACGGTGCACCACGTAGTTGATGGACTAAGAGATCCATAAAGCTATATTCACCAATTCACTTTCCTTGACACAACTTAAAGAAAATCAAAGCTTTTCAAAAACATTTTTGCGCAATAATAAACAAAACATCTCCCACCTTTATATAGAAGACTAAGAGACACTACTAAAGGTTGTCTTCCAAAGAACAAACCTCTACCTTTAAGGCATGTTTGTTAGCAAAGACACCTATTGGCCATTTAGGTGTCTTTTAGGAAAAGACTCAACCTTTAGGAAAATAAATTGTTTGAATTTTCAAATAAAACTATGAAAATTATAACATCCCACCCAGTTTGCAGAGAAGTTCGTTTGGAGAGATAGAACCAACGACTTTGTTCTTGTTTTTTATACATAAAAAATTGAAGGAATAAAGGTAAGGTCGGAAGGACACCGACCTCAGACTGTTTACAGAATCCCCAGAAACAAATTATGTTGCGCCAACTATTTGGCACCAACATCCCTGGACACATCCCAAAATGATTAAGCATATCAGAAAAAATTGGGTGCACAAGAAGTCTAAAACCACTGACAAAGGCATCTTCATACACTGCAAACTCACCAGGAGAAGGTCGGTGAGCCCGATCATGGAAAGAAGGAACCCTCAGTATGAAGCTATCAGGAATAGAGTACCGAGCTCGGATGTCCTTCAAATCATCTTCGATAAGCTCGGACAGATAAAAACTGGGACCCGAAGTACTAGGGTCGAAATCTATGTGTTCGGAAGTCCTAGGACGACTTCTCTCAAGAGCTAAGGCTGAAGAAGAAAGCTTAAGCAGCCAACGTGTCCTGTTCGTACTGAACCGACTACGAATACTTAATGAAGTTAATTCAGCATCACTAAGTAGGTTTGGACGAGTACCAGGAGACAAGGTCAGATCAATTTCAGTGTCACTCTCTGTGTCACTGTATCCAGAAGAAGCAACTCCACTGTTCTCAGAACGAACAGAAGAGCTACCAGAAGAGGGGGGGATAGGGGAAGATCTAGAGGGCCTAGAAGCCTTCTTCTTAACACCCATCACAAACAAGAAGTCTATACTAAGGCTAGAGTTGCAGAAATGAAAGAACTGACAAGCAAAGCCCAAGGAAAAAAAAAAAAAAAAACAGAAAGGGGAAAGCACGCTCAAAATACAACACCAAATGAAGAATAAAATAGATGGAAATAACCAGGAGAGGAAGATGAACTTACTTGTGGCAGGAATTGAAGAAAGAACTCCTATGAAGGTCGAAAAAAGGCACTTTAGAGAATCTGCAACTTCCGTCTTCTCCACAGACACAACAGTAAGCACAGTAAAAAGTAGAAATGGAAAAAGAAGGACAGATTTATATATACTTCCTGAATATCCAAATCTAAGGGATAAAAAGAGGAAAAGTCCTAATCTAATGGCTTTAAAGACCTCCACATCCAATGATCCTACACAAGATCTCTTCTAAAGATTCCAATCTGGCGCTGATAATTTGAAAGTGTAAATGGTTAATCTTCTCAGGTTTTTTAACTCCAAAAGGTCATTATTAAAGACCATCAATACAAGGCCATGTGTCCATAAAGGTGGAACCTCCAAAAGTCGTGTGCCATCAATACACGTTTCACGAAACTACAGTCTGTCAGATGACGTCAGGCGTGAAGATCTCCCAAAATCAGTCTGGATATTGTAAAAATCCAAAGTTATACTGGTCGGAGGCTAAATTGTGTTCGGTCACCAAATCTCTAAAGCCCGAACAAGAGAAAGCTCGGACTTCAGAGACTGGGGGGCTTATGATAAGGAAAGAATAAATAAACTTAAACCACTTCGGTTTAAGCTCAGTCCGACCAGATCGGAATCAAACCAGTTCGGTTTGAGCCTAGTTCGACCAGCTCGGATCAAGATAGACCGACCAAGTCAAGGTCGGTCGAATAAATACAAAGGCTGAATAACAAGGTAAATCTGCATAAGATTCTAGCCAAGGAAATAGTATTCAGTCACGACTCAACTACTCGTGTTTGAGTAGGACTCAATGACTAAGAGTCAGATCACAACCTAACTAGGGTTTGAGTCTTACTCAAACTCATACATAGAAAATCTATAAAAAGGTAAGGGAGCATAAGAGAAAGGTACGCTGAATAGAGCCATCACTATTCGTATTATTATTGTTCATTACTTTCTTGCCTTCCTTAGTCGGATTTCTAACTAGATCGTCGGAGGTGAAAACTCGACCTCCACGGTCGAGCTCATCTTTGCAGGTTCAACCGGCTGAAGGGACGAACAGGATTGTGCAGAGAGAGAGTGTTTGTGGAAGCAAAAACACTTTTTTAGGAGTTTGATAAAACTTGCTTTTGGAAGTAGAAAATTTGAAAATCGTAATGAAATTTATGAAATTTGTCATTGTTATATTTAGGGTACTAAATTCCATAAATACCCATTCTAAAACTATCTCATTTAAACCCAAACTGCACTTGAAACAAACAACTACTATTAGTTATTGCATGGAAGTGCTTCTCGAACTGATTTTTATCAATTCTGTTTGTTTTCAATGTTTGCATATTGTATAATAGATTCTTTGTCCAGGTTGGCCTTGTTGGTTGAGCTACCGACTGAGTGGCCTTCATCAAATCCTTAGCTTCTGCAATCATGTAAGACATATGCTACTGTTTGTATGAACTCTTGTTCTCAATGATCTTTTTTCTTAAAAAAAAAAAAAGGAAAAAATTTCTTCAAGTCAAATTTTTTATAAATTTCAATTTATGTTGTAAAATCATGTCAAATGAAATAATTTTATTGCATGGTTTTCGAATTTTTTTTTTTTTTGCTTCTCAAAGCAAGAAGCCAAGAAGTACTTTTTTGTTTTGGCCAAAAAACAAAGCAAGAAATACTAAAAATTTAATTTCGGTGAGTTATCAAAAGGTACTTAGTTCGGACCGTGCTTGGGAGCAGCGCAGCAAATCTGGACCCGAAAAGTGATATGGGCCTTTGACCGCTCGGAGCGGCGCTTCTCCCTAGCAATTTGCCCTTAGTTCCTAATTTCTACTGCCTTCCGTTTTTATTACCAGAAAAACACAAAAACAAAAAATAAAATAAAAATCTTACCGTTTCATCCGGAAAAGTTTAAATGTCGAGTTTCCTACGCCAGGTCTCTTTCTGCTAGGTGAACCGGAACCGAAACCGAGAGAGGATTTAATCCCAGAAAACCCTCGTATGACTTCCATCTTCACTGCGCGGAGAAATTGAAAGATTCGTTGGTCAAATTCAATCGGAAGCAGATTAATTTACGCAAGAATGGAGGATACTGGTAAAGCAAACGAGAGATGGAAGGCGTCGGTTGTGAATTTGTCGGAAATGGCGTCCAATCTAGAGTCTCTCCAGAAGCTGATCATTAAGAAAGCTATCTTCGTGGACGAAGAAACATTTGCAAAAGCCTCTTTGAGCTCCGAGCAGGCACGAATTATCAAGGTATCCTAAGTTGTCCACCTTTAAAGGTCATATGCTTCGTTATTTAGTTGTCCCAAATTTCTTCGCCTAGTTTTCTACTTTATTGAATTTTTAAATTTTCTTTTTTTGCTTGCTTGTGTACTAGCTGCTTGTTTCTAGTGAAGAAATTCACGAGGATTTTACAACTTGCGTGGTTATTTATGAGGTGAATTAAATTCAATGAGGATGCCAAAAAGGAAATTATGTTATATTTGCTGGTTTTGGTCTATAAGCATATTTTGACATGGTTGGTTGGTTTTAACGTTTTCTCTCCATGCTTCCCATTTTCTGGGAAATTAAGTTTCAAGTGCAAGTTGTTGGCTAGAAATGAAGCTAAGAAAATAGTAGGGAAAGCAAGGCAAAAAAAGTATGAAGATTTAAATAATAAGCTACGTACAAAGGAAGGGGAAAAAACTATCTATAAGATGGCTAAAATAAGGGATATAAAGAGTAGAGATTTAAACCATGTTGGATGTATTAAAAGTGAAGATGGTGAAGTACTAGTACGTGATGAGGATATCAAAAAGAGATGAAAATTTTATTTCTTTAACTCATGGTTGTCAAGGCAGCAAGGCGACCAAAGTGATTGGGGCTTTGCCTAGGCAATTAGGCGACCAAAGCGGTTGGGTCAAAATTTTCAATACAACTACTTTTAAACTACTTTTCAATACAACTACTTTCTATAATAAGCTAAACAAATATTCAATAGTCACATTCGTCCAAAAAAAACAAGAATCATAATTATGAAAAATTATTCAAAAGAAAAAACACAAACATAAGTTCATCTCATCAAACCATGGTTGTCAAACCGTCTGCCTAGGCATTTACTGATTCATTGATTCTTGATGTTGAGTATGGCTTATGCTTCACATTCAGTTGCCGACGGGGCATGGGGTCCTGTTACACTGTGAGTGGGCGGGGATCCGAGGAGGTTGCCCCGACAGAGGTGTGGGGGCAGCACCCTCGGAGCAAAAATAGGTTCTCTGTCACTTTGGGCCTTTGAGTTCCTTTGCAGATTGGGCATCAATTAAGCGGTTCAAAACAAAGTGATTGAAAAACTGCTTTGCCGCCTAGGCGGACGCTTTGACAACCATGCTCTAACTTTCTAGATCAACATACTTCAGGTATCTGTAACTCGAATGATTGCACCATTTGCTATGTCACCAATTTTCGGCCATATATGCGAAGAATTATGATGTCCGAAGTAAAAGAAACTTTAAGGGATGCATATTTGTAGGCAAGGCAAAAGGTTTTGATGAAATCCCAATAGAAGTATGGAAGATGTGATGTAGGTCAACCACACCCACCTCAAAGAGAGCCCCCATGCCCCTGAAAGAAGAGCTAAACTTGCTGCTCAGCAGCCTAGATTACTGCCCCGCAGCATAGGAGCATGATTTGATACCAGGAGTATTTTGGTAATTTTGACAGTCCTACTTGACTTTAGCTGGGCCTAATTTTAATTAGGAATTAAGGCCCCATCTATTTTTAAATTGTTATTTGAGTCAGGCTAGGATGAGGTAAGTAGAAATCCTGTTTCAAGTAGAAGTCCTATTTAAGTTAAAAGTCGTATTTTTATTCTGTTTCTTATGTTAAGTACTGTTAGGAGTAAGTAATATAGGCTATAAATGGACAGCCTACGCTTGTAACAAAACACAGTATTGGGAATTCAGTTATTGAGAAGTTTTTTGTTGCAAGTTCAGGTGTTAAGCTGAGCTTTTTAGGGTTTCAGAATTGAAGGAAATTCCTTTGGCAGAGCTGCTGGTCTGCCTCCATTCATCCATTCTCCATCCTCCCAGGTTTCTAAACCAGGCTGGTAACAATTCATATTATCCTTTTCACCCCCCCCCTTAAAATCGTCCCTTGCTGTTCATTGCCTCTATCCCCTTTGGCCATCCCTATTGTTCCCTAAAATGTTAAACTTCATATCTCTCAATCCCTTCCTAAGAACTACCTTTCCTTCTAGGTCCACAACCCCTACTCCCATTTGCACTCCATCCAGTCCTTGTCCTAGTTAAAAACCCTAAAACTGAAAACCCTAAATTTCCAAATCCAAAAAACCTAGGGACTTGAATATGAATCTGAAAAGTGATAAGGTTCAGAGTTTTTGTTTAAAGAAGTCGTAGGCCCATAACCCTAATTCAAACCCTGTATACCCATCCTGGAATCCTAAAAGCCCTAAACAGCCTTGAATCCCTAGCAGAAGGGTTTTGTAAACCCTAAATTGTATGCTCATTACCAAGGGTCTTGGTTTATTTCTCCTCATCCCAGTGGGGCTATATCAGAGTGGTATTAGAGCTATGGATGAATCAGCAGTTCCCAAGGTGATGGAAACACAATTTCAGGGAAAGCATTTCTTAGAAGAGTTTCCTAAAATTGTGGGTCTGCTCAGAATCTTCCAACAATCAAATGAATAATATGGTTAAATTTTGGGTGAAAGAATTTGGTTAGCACAGAAATATGGGATGTATCAACAATATCTAGGACACTGAAATCAAGAGGGGACCTAAATGTGAAGGTTATGGGTAAGATATGGATTTAATAAAAAACTAGACGGGGTGGAAGGGAAATAAGTTTGAGGCTTAACAAATTCTCTATGGGCTGTTCTTGGGTGTCTAAGAGTATTCCTAAAGAAGGGTGAAATAATGGTGGGAACAAGATGGCTGGATCTTGGATAAGAAATTTCCTTGCCTTTTGCTTTTCTTTCTTTCTCTTTTTCTTTTCTTCTTTCTTCTTATTTTTATTAATTTTTTTTGTTTTTTCGTTCCTTCTTTCTTCTTTCTCTCTTTTCATTTTCTGTTTTTGTTCTTGCCGCAAGAAAGAAGAGAAGAGAAGGAGGGACCGAGAGGTATAGAGAAGGAAGGGGTAGGGGTGGGGGTGGGTTACTGTAGGGTAGGGTAGGGGTAGGGGTAGGGGTAGGGGGTGGTTTAGGAGTCATACGGGATAGGGGAAGGGGTTGGGGGTGTCGTGGGGTCCTAGGGGAGCTGCTGCCAAGTTACGACAGCAAGGGATGGGCTGGGGTTGCTTGTGTAGAACAAGGGAGGGGAAGCGAGGGTCTTATGTTGGTAGGGGAAGGGGCTGGGGATGCTGCAAGGGAAGGAGGGGGGGGAGGAAGGGATGACCTGTGATGGAAGGGGAAGGGGAAGGGGATGACCTGCGATGGAGGGGAAGAGAGGGGAGAGAGTTTAGGGCTTGTTGTACTTGGAACTTGCCAGAATCTCTGGAAGAAGGGTGCTAGATGGAGTTTGCTGATCTTTGAAGAAGAAATTGGACTTAAAAATTTAAAATCCGCCATCCCCTCGAAAAGGAACCACGATCCTCAACTCAATATTCATATTCAAATAATCAGACTTATGAAACTTACAAAGAAAGAATAGGCTTGTTTATAGCCTACTATAAAGACTCTAAACCTAAGTGGGATTCCTGTATAGATTAGGATCTCATGACAAATAATCTCAACCATCCAAAATAATAATCAAAGATCTAATGGAATTCCTTGAAAATATATTCTCCCTAGGACTTAAATACCAAAGGAACTCTTCTAGTAAATAAAGACTGTTAAGTGTCTTATCTTAAAGAAGAATCCGAAGACTCAAGAACTCATCTGTAACTCAGACTAGAGTCACTAGACTTCCTAACTGAACAAGACTCTTCAGAAAAATAGAAAGAGAATTCTGAGAAATAAATCAGCAACGTAATTAGGGCTAGATTGACCAGAATACCTCTCTAAGAGGGTTTGGCCAGCCCTAGGTCCGCCACATTGGAGTGGCCTTGGGGCTACTCTAGGGTTTTGGCCAAGGTAAGAATTTGGTTCACATCACAAGGCTTTGGAGAGCTTGCAGAAAGCCCTAGCAGATGTTTCAGCACAGGTACAAGATTGGCAACCAGGATAGCTTGACTAGAATAAACTTGTAGGGAAGAGTTGCCTGTTTGACCTCTCCTGGTAAATTCCCAAATAGTCAATCACCGTTGTGAAGAAACTAGCGGGAATCAAAGTAATAGGGAAGATGTTGACAGAGATGTCTATACAAGAGTTCTTACAGTTGTTTTTAAAGAAGAAAGAGAGAGGAACCAGAGAGTCCATGTTTGACAATCCTATGTATGATAGGTTTGAAGGTGTTGAAAGACCCCTTGAAGGAAGACCCTATCATACATCACTCGCACTAGAAAACCACATTGTATCCTAATTTAATGGAGGACAATATCAAAGGAGAGGCGGAGATCATCACAAGGTCAAGCTCGAGCTCTAGGATTTTAATTGTTCTCTTAGTCCACAGGTAACCTATGATAAGAGAGCTGCCCTACTTGACCACTACAAAACTAGGTTACAAGAGCAGTTCCATACCTTGAAGCAAGGTAATATGCCTTTGTTGATTATATCCAACAGCTTCACCCCTAGGATCTAGAACATGGACTAGGGAGAGCAAACTCTAGACTATGGCCCGATCAAGCTTGGCTTAAAATATGAGATCTAGATGGCACTTGGAGTGACTAAAGTACATGATATTAGGCAATTATTTGATAAGGCCATATGAGCTGAAACCTTTCTGTCCTAGAGGAGAGATGACAATCAGGATCTTGACTTCCTGAGGAATGCACCCACATGTGGTGTCAACCCTCCTAGAGCAGACTATAGGGGAAGGGGCCCCAACAAGAAGATCAACCTTGGAGAACATTACTACTATCTAGAGAAGGGGCACTTTGCCAGAGAGCGCCCTCAAAGAAGTGGAGTTGCTGTCCTTGATGCCAATCAACATGATCTTGAAGAAGAAGTCATCTGTCCTCCACTAGAAGCAAATCTAGAAGACTTATATGTTGAAGAGTACTTGGACCAAGACCCTCACATGAATATAAAGTTCAAATTTTTGTTTCAAAAACAGAGGGAGAAGACTAGAGAAGTAGCTGCATTTTCTACACTAGACTTATGACACGTGAATATCTAGCCCCGGTAACAGTGGATAGTGGCAGCAGTGTCCTTGTGGTGTCTGAGAGTTTTGTAGGAAAAGCTTGTCTCAAGACTAAAAGGCATCCTCAACCCTACAAAGTATCCCACCTCAATAGTGATAGGCTAGAGGTTTCTTTGAGGTGTGTCACACCCATCAGCCTACTCTCATACTCCAAAGAGATTTGTTGTGATGTCATTCCCATGAGGTTGCCAAACATGATCTTGGGAGGTCTTATGATAATGATGTCACCATTATGGGTAAGGAAAATAAATGTAAATCTGACCACAAAGGTCAGAAAATTGTACTCCCACCCCTAAATCTGTCAAAAGAAATTAAGAAAAGGCATGCCCTCGGGACAGATAAGAGATCAAGCACCAAACAACAGCTCTTGGTTGTTCCACCTAAGGAATTTCAAGGTCCCAGCAAAGAAGTACCTTGATAGCATTGGCCAGGTAGAGATCCCACAGCCCGAGGTTGAACTTACAGCACCAATCCATAAGGCCGTTCTGAATTTGTAGGCCTGATGCCAAAAGATCTGTCTAGTGGGCTACCCTTGTTGCTAAGGGACATCCAATATGTTATTGACCTAGTTCTGGGGTCAGTACTTCCAACCTACCAGCCTACTAGTTGAGTCCAGTAGAATATAAAAAATTATAGAGGCAGGGAGTAGAATTACTAGATTAGGGGTTTATCTCTAAAAGCCTTAGTCCTTGTGCTATACCAGCCTTATTAACCCTACGAAGGACGGCTTTTGGAGGATGTGGGTTGACAGCAGGGCCACCAACAAAATCATAGTAAAATACAGGTTCCTTATTTCTAGACTAGATGACATGTTAGATACGCTTACAAGGGCCTTCATCTTGTCATAGTTGGATCTAAAAAGTGGGTACTATCAAATTTGAATCAAACTTGGGGATGAGTGGAAGACATCACTTAAGACAAAAGGCGTCCTATTTGAATGGAAGGTTATGCCCTTTGGCGTAACCAATCACCCAACACTTCTATGAGGGTCATGACACAGGTACTCCAACCCTTCATTAGGAAATTTTAGGTTGTTTATTTTGATGATATCTTAGCATATAGTAAAAAGCTAGAGGAGAACTTGGACCACCTACAAGAAGTAATGGGAGTCTTGTGGAGAGAAAATTCGTTCTTGAACCTGAAGAAGTGCACATTCAAAATGCCCAAAGTTATCTTCCTTGGATTTATCAACTCATCAATGGTGTGGATTAGATCCTGGGAAGGTCAGATGTATAGTTGATTGGTTTATTCTAAAAAGTTTCACAAAAGTCAGGAGTTCCAACTGGCTTGTATACTTTTATGAAAGGTTTATCAGGAATTCCAACATCATTATGGCTCCCCTAACGAGTGTACTGAAACCTTAGAAGGAACGTTTGAGTCAACCCCTGCTACCACCAAGGCTTTTACCCTAATCAATAAAAAGATGACTGAAGCCCCTATACTTAGCCTTCCTAACTTTGACTAAGTTTTTGTGTAGGAATCAGAGGATTTCTGAAGAAGCAAGGCCACCCATTGCCTTCCATGGTGAGAAGTTGAACGATACCAGGACTCAACTTTCAACCTTTGATCTGGAACTCTATGCAGTAGTCCAGGTACTTAGACATTGGAGACACTATCTGGTGTGCAAAGAGTTGATTCCTCTTTTTTTTTTTTTAATAATAATAAAATTATGTGGCCTTAAAACACGTCCACTCATAAAAATCTATATGCCACAGGCATCCCAAGTGGGTTTGCTATCTACAAGAATTTGTATTTGCTCTGAAGTATAAAGCAGGGAAGGTGAACTAAGTAGTAGATGCTCTCAGCTGAAAGGTCTTAACCTTACCATGTTCTCATTACAAGCCCTTGGCATCCAACAGATTTTCGATGAGTATGCCGGTGACTAGGACTTTAGAGCAATATATTGAGAGTTATAGTAGGGTGGCCAACACCTTAAGTACGCCATCCATGATGGGTATCTATTCCTCAATACAAGAATATGTATCCCAGACTCCTCCTTTAGGCAACATATCATTAGAGAGTTGCATGGGGGAGTACAGGGAGGATATTTTGGAATAGGAACTCCGTAGCCCAAGTCATTGATAGATGTTACTAGCCTGCTTGTCCAAAGAGGTCGAAGTAGTTATAGATGTAGGGTGTGTCAATTGGCCAAGGGGGAAAAACAAAATACAAGGCTATACTTCTCTTACCTTGGAGATGCATGACTCTATCTTTGTGGTAGTTGATAGGTTCATAAAACTGGCACATTTCATCCCTTGTAGGAAGACCTTTAATGCTAGTCATATTGCCAAATTCTTCTTCAAGGAAATTGTGTGGATCTATGGTCTACTAGCACTATAGTCTTAGATCGGTTTTGGAAAACCCTATGGCTAATAACAAATACAAAGTTGCTATTCTCCTCTACTTTCCCCTCGGACAGATGGTCAGACTGAAGTGAACCAAAGCCTGGGAAATCTATTGTGAAGCTTGGTAAGGGATTATGAGAATACTTGCTAGCTATACTCAGTGAACAGAACCATAGATAGGACCCCCTTTGAGGCACTTCTAGGCATACAACCTCAAAAGCACATTGATTTAGCCTGAGTGCCAGCACAAGCCAGGGTAAATACAGAAGTGGATGAGTTCTTGAGCATATCATAGAGGTTCACACTAATGCTAGAAGGCATATAGCTCTCAAGACTATGATTCATAAAGCAATGCAGACAAGCATAGAAGGATTGTTAAGTTTAAGTCAGGATATGTGGTTATGGTGAGGGTCCACCTAGAGCTGCATCAAGCCATCAAACAGGTGTCAACACCAAGCTCCAGACCAAGAAGATGGGAACTTACAAGATTCTTAGGCGCATCGGCCCAAATGCCTATTTGTTAGAACTACCTCCTGACATAGGCATTAGCAACATCTTCAATGTGGCCGACCTATCCCTCTACTCAAGGCATCACTCAGACGAGGGAGACTCATGGTATATGTTGCGGCTGCCTCAACTCCAGCCCTCCATTGAAGACTCAATTGAGGAAGTTCTCAATAACATGCATAAGACTCGTAAAGGCCAGGGTACCGTTTCTCCCTTGTTAAGTGGAAGGGAAAGCCTAGGAATGAGAGCACGTGGACCTACTGATCATTTTAAGAGAATTGGTCCGGATCTATATAAGAAGTATATGGCTTTCGCGTTCATTAGAGAGGAATGTTTCCAAGAAGGGGAGAGCTGATGTAGGTCACCACATCCACCCAAAAAGAGCCGTGAGGCCTGAGTCATGAACTAGGCTTGCTGCTCAGCAACATAGAAGCATGATTCAATATGAAGGGACTATTTGTAATTAGGAGTTCGTTAGGGGTCCGAATCTGTTTTTAAATTGTTATTTGAGTTAGTTTAGGATGATATAAGTAGAAATCCTATTTAAATTAGAAGTCCTATTTGAATTCTGTTTTTGATGTTAAGTACTGTTAGGAGACAATAATGAAGGCTATAAATAGACAGCCTATGCCTGTAACAAAACATAGTGATGTGAACACAAAATATGACCCCAATCGAGCCAGCAAGAGGGCTCAAACAGGCCTTCTTAATCTGGCCAAAACCCCCTTGAGGGGTAATTTGGGCATTTTGCTCCATTTTGGAGTGTTGGATTTACTTCCAACTTAGAGTCTGTGATTTGGAGTCTCAAGGGTTTTGTTTGAGTCAATTTGAATTGTTTTGGATAAGTTACTTGTGAGTCAAGTTTAAAAGAGTCCAGATTGAGTTAGGATAGGTTTCCTATCTTATTTAGTTCAGTCAGTATTTTAAATTCAAGAGTCCAAGTTAGTTTGTAAAGGAGTCCTTATCAGAAGGGACATCCTAAGTTTGAGTCAGTGTGTGCTTTCCCAGGCTATAATTCAATAAATAGCCTTTCCTTGTAATTTGATTTCAGTTTTGAATGAATGAACGAATTGATCGTGGGTTTCCTGTGGGGGGGGGGGACCTTGGGGTTGTCTCTGAGATTGTTCTTCATTACTTTCCAGCATTCAAGCAAGCATTCTAACAAAATTCAAAGCATCAAATCAGCACCTACAGCAACTTTCTTCGACTTCCAGTACCTTTCCCAAGTAAGTACAGCACAGCCTCCCCAACCCCAGCCCTTTCCTTTTGTCTGCCACCTCTCCCCTCCCCTCCCTTCACTGCCACAGCTCTAAGATTCCTCCCCCTTCTTATACCCAAGGAAGAAATTTCGGTTGAAACATGAATTTCGACCGAGGAAAAGGCCAAATTTTTTCAAGTTTCAACCGAAATTTTGGTTGAAACATTTGATTTTTTTACTGAAGTTTCAAACTTCAGTTTCGAGCCTCATATGGACCCAAAATGATCTGGGTTCTTGCATACTACCTATTTCAAACATAATAAACACAATGGAACTACTGGTTTACCAAAAAAAACCATTGAAAAGGTAACATTCAAGTATATAGTAAATATGAGAAGAACCGAGAATATTACCACGTATAAGTCTACTCTATCCTCTATTCCATGTCTCCCTCTTCCTGCTGCACTCCATACAAATGATAATACACATCCGATGTACGTCGGCAACTGTAGTCTGTATGTGGCTTCATCTATATGCTTAAGATGATGTCGTGATGGTGGAAAGTTGGGAATCTCCAAATAAGGAATTGACTCAAATGCATATAGAAGGGTTGGTGGTGGCTGTGGTATATGGTGGAAGATATGCTCAACAAATGAAGAAACACCCTAGTTGTCGGTAGGGGCGGGGACACCATAAGTTCCATAATGACAGTAAGGTTCCAATGATTGACTCTGATAGGTGATAATGGGAGGGACACCATAAGCTTCATAAGCTCTATGACCATAAGGCTCCACTTGTGGTTGACCCTGAGTCTGATAGCTAGGAGGGACACTATAAGGTCCATAACCATAAGCTCCATAAGTCGACCTAGTAAAATCAATACTCTCCCCAACAGTATCATATGAGGACTTTGCAGGCCTATGTCATCCGGATCCTCTTGAGGTGGAGTCTCTGGAATCATCAATCTCATATATCCCACCTAGCTCTTTGCATCAGCTGGATGGTTAAAGCCATATGATGGCGTGTCCTCCATACTATATCCATGCTATCTCGCCTTCCCGTTCCTCGAATATGTTGATGAAACATCTTTGCCTCAAGATGCAGCTCCACTATGGTCTGAATCTTGTGTCGCGTAGGTGAACTGACTCTCACCTGTGAATCTCGGTGGTCGTCCTCCCCCTCCTTGATTCTCACGTACTGCTGGTGTTGGTGGTCTGTCCATAGGATCAGTTAAATCTTGATCGTGAAGTCCAACACCCTTTTCATCCCCTCCATCATCGTCATCATCGTCATCATCGTCATCGTCTTCGTTGTCGTCATCGTCATTGTTAGGGGGTGCCTAAGTCGCATCATCCTCGATGTCGGACCAGGCAATCAAACCCTCACTCTGAGTGGATGCATTAGGGTATGGCACGAATGGATGGGCTGGCGTTGCATGTGCACCCCTCTCTTAGGCCATGAAGTATGCCACATTAGCCCCCATATCCTTTGCAATCTATCTACTGGGACGACCTCCTTCCTCATCTAGTAAGGGCTCTCCATTGTCCCTGATCCAGTCAACTACTGGGCTATCATCATCATCCATCTCAAACATGTTGGCCAACTTGATATTGTTACTCTCTCTGTCCATCCCCTGTCTAATATGATCCTCCCTCAGTCTCATATTATAGTTTAAGTAGACAAGGTCCTCTAAACGCTTCACACCTAATTGGTTGTGCCTCTTTGAGTGGATGAGGCTGCAGGTGCTCCAATTTCGCTTACAATCAGTGGCAGAACATGTCTAGGAGAACACTTTGCTTGGAATCATACTCAAGTGGGGTGAGTCATGTTCAAATTGCAACCACCATTCAACTGCAACAATCATAGACTCCAAGTCATCTCAATACTTAAAGTAACTTAGTTAAAGATAGAATATAACTAATTAAATATATACATAAAAGAAATTTCGATCGAAACAGGAACTTCGACCTAGGAAAAGGCCGAAATTTTCAAGTTTCGTTGAAACTTGTGATTTTTTTTAACTGAAGTTTCGAACTTCAGTTTCGGGCCTCATATGGACTCGAAATGATTTAGATTCTTACATAAGACCTATTTCAAGCATAATTAACGCTATAGAACTACTGGTTAACCAAAAAAACCATTGAAAAGGAAACATTCAAGTATATGGTATATATGAGAAGAAGCGAGGATATTACCAATTGCAAGTCTACTCTATTCTATGTCTCCCTCTTCCCTTTGCACCCCACAAATGACAATACTAGTCCCATGATGTTTGCCCCATATAGTTGTCGACGTAGTCAGCTACTGCAGCTCTGTATGTGGCCTCATCCACATGCCTAAGATGTCTTGATGGTGGGAAGTTTTGAATCTCTGGATAAGGAATTGGCTCAACTGTTTATGGAAAGGTTGGTGATGGCTATGGTATAGAGTGGAAGATTTGCTCAACAAATGAAGGAACACCCTAGTTGTGGGCGGGGGCTGGCACACCATAAGCTCCATACTGACAATAGGTTCCAGTGGTTGACTCTGATAGGTGATAGTGGGAGGGACACCATAAGGTCCATAACCATAAGCTTCATAAGTCGACTCAGTATAACCAATACTCTCCACAGTAGTATCATATGAGGACTCTGTAGGCCTATGCCATTTGGATCCTTTGGAGGTGGAGTCTTTGGAATCGTCTATGCTTATTGATCTTATGGATCCCACCAAGCTCTCCGCATCAGTCGGAGGATAAGACCCATATGATGGTATGTACTCCGTGTTATATTTGTGCTGTCTCCCTTTCCCGTTCCTCAAATATGTCAAAGAAACATTTTTGCCTCATGATGTAGCTCCAGTATGGTTTGAATCTTTTGTCGTGTGGGTGAACTAACTCTCGCTTGTGAATCTCGGTGGTCATCCTAATGTAGATACCGAATTTGATTGATCAAAACAGTACCCAAATAGGACCTTTTCATAGGGAGTCAATTGCAAATTTGATGGACTTAAGGTGAAACAGAGTTTAGATGGGAAATGGGGCTGAAAATTAGAATGGTATTATAACGGGCTGAATAGATCTTCAAATAGGGGCAGGACTATAATGGAGAAAGTGACAATAACAATGTAACATGTAACACCCGGGCTTCACACCGCAAGGTGGATTGATTGGGTTGAACACCAACCTACCTTGATGAAACACAAGGGTTCTCCAAAGAGGAGGAATGCTAGCTAGCAATTTGATTTGAATTCATAAGTTGTGTCTTCACCACTTACATGAGTCTCTTTATATAGCATTCTAAAGAGACATAAACATTAATGGCAACATCCAACCACTAGCTAAGACCACCTACCTATTAATAACTCAACTACTACCTAACTTTTGACAAAGGAGAACTCCTTAGACAATGAGTTCTCTTATTTTCAAACCAAAGCCCCTTTTATTGACTTTCCAAAAACTAGACTTAGGCTTAGGTTTAGAATATGAAGTCCAACATATGTGGGCTAACTTTAACCCACTAAAACAGTCCTAGCCCATGAAAGCCATGGGCTGATTCAGGTGATAGCTTTAGGCTTTGGATGGGCCTAATCCAATGGGCTTCTTCTTTCTTAAATATGTCTTCAATTCTGCATCACATCCTCCCCCTTCCTGACTCTCATGTACTGCTGGTGCTGGTGGTCTGTCTTTAGGATCAGTTAAATTCTGATTATGAGGTCCAACACCCTTTTCATCCCCTCCATCATCCATCATTATCATTATCGTCGTCGTTGGGGGGTGCTTAAGTCGCATCGTCCTCAATGTCGAACCAGGCAATTAAATCCTTACTTTGGGTGGATGCACTAGGGTGTGGCACGAAGGGGTGGGTGGGTGCTGCATGTGAACTCCCCTCTTGGGCCATGAAGTCCTCCACATCAGCCCCCATCTCTTCTGGCAACTGTCTACATGGACGACCTCCCTCCTCATCCAGCAAGGGCTCTTTACTGTCCCTGATCTAGTCAACTATTGGGTTATCATCACCATCCATCTCAAATATGTCAGCCAACACGATACTATTACATTCTCTGTCCATCCATTGTCTAATATGATCCTCCCTCAATCTTATATTACAGTGTAAGTAGACAAGGTCCTCTAGACGCTTCACACCCAATCGGTTGCGCCTCTTAAAGTGGATGAGGCTGAAGGTGCTCCAATTTTGCTCACAACCAGTGGCAGAACATGTTTGGAAGAACACTTTGCTTGCAATCTTACTTAAGTGGGGTGAGTTACGTCAAAATTGCAACCACTATTCAGCTACAACAAACATAGACTCCAAGTCATTTCAATACTTAAATAACTAAGTTAAAGATAAAATATAATCAATTAAATATTTAATGAATTAACTTACCCCCAAGGGCAAATTCCTGTCCTGATACGGCTATGGAACAACCGAAGCTCCCAATGGCATCCTTAAATGCCTTTATCTGATATATATATATAAACTAGGATAATACTTAATGACTTAGTATAAAACTATGATTGTGAATATCAAATCACTATCTCACCTCCATAAAGATGAATGCCTGTTTAGATGGATCTGGTTCCAATCTCTCCACCATAGTTTGGACATCATCTATCAAATCTTGTCTTATCTCAAGATTGTTTTTGTAATGGTACTTGGGATTTAAATAGTATGTTGTGTAAGAAAAAGCAAAAATAAGAGGGAATAGTCAATACTTAGTAGTGTGATAATGTAATGAAAATTAAATTGATTTATAGACTTAACAATTCACTAGCCTTATGTAGTGAATGCTGTAACATAGACTCCCATCTAACTTGGATGATGTCGAGGATTTTCTTGTTGCTGTGTGGGTAGACCTGAATGACTTTTTGCTTCATCCTATCTACTGCAGCCTATATGCGTGGTAGAGTAAGTCTTCTCTAATGATCTACTATCCTCAACGCATGTACTACAGGCTCAAGCATCTTCACCATTGTCCTCACATTATTCCTGAAACTATCATCCAATATGGTCAACTATGCTCTCCTTCCTCCTACGAATGAAGAACTCTCCCAGCTAAACCACTACTCTGATGCAAACATGCTCTTAAGGCTAGTCTTCCTACTCTTAAAGCTCTGCAATGCTATCCAACGGTAGCAAATATAGTTATGCCTGGACTCACTAAGTCACCCTGACACTTGTCCCTCATCATCTTTAATGCATAGGTGGGGTTATAAATGAAGGTGCTAACTTGTCGGGCTTGCTCCACGGTCTTCTTCTCAAGCTTGACCTTTCCTATGTCCTTTAGCATTAAGTTAATGTAGTAAGCAACACATGGAGTCCAAAAGAGCTTATATTTGTCCATCAAAGGCATCAATACAAAGTTATAAAGTGTATATGTAATGTAAATATGTAATATTTGTATTTAAAAATGAAAATTAGTACCAGAAGTAAAGGCTTGTTTTGATACCTGGGGTTCCCCTGCATCTTCAACCCAACTTTCTTGTAGTTGGAGCCATTATCAGTCAAAATTTGGATCACATTCTCCACTCTAACCTCCTTCACCACTTTCTTTAATTATTTATAAATGTATTTTGCATCCTTCTTCTCATTGGATGCATTTACTGACTTGAGGAACACTGTCCTCCCATCACAATTCAACATGAAATTGAAGATTGACTGTTTAGTGGGATCAATCTAACCATCAACCATCACAATTACTCCATAATAAGCCCACATGAGCTTTAATCCATTAATATACTCATTCAACTCCTCTTTATGCTTAGGACGTTATATATCTCATATGGAGTGGCCCCCCCTATAAACCACTTCTAGCCCTGCCCATCTGCTCAATCATATCCCTATAGTAGGGCCCTTAGGCTGTATGCGCTGGAATACTATGGTACATAGGTTATTTGGAGAAAACCATCCCCACTTTCTCCTTCAGACTCCCACATAAGTGCTTTAACTTTCTTTGCTTTTGCTCAGGCCTCCTAAATTGGGCCGGATCATTGTGAAGAATCTGTAGACCTGGATCTGTAGCATGTGTTGATGAAGCCCGATCCCTTGTTGGGGCCTTGGGATAGGAACCACCTGCCTCACTCTAACTCATCCTCATAGGGACTTGGTAGTTGCCTGTGCCTCCTATGCCTGTTGGTTCTCTAGAGGACCCACAACCAATAGCCCTCTGTTGCCTCCTTATGTCATCAACCCTTGCATGCTCTTTGCTCATCATCATTGCTCTGCTAATTTGTTTGGACTCTGGGTGAAGGTCACGTCCATACTCTCTTGGTTGCTCTAGATCAAAATCTTGCTCTTTTGGCTCTGGAAGGTCATCTAGGCATGCATACTCGAACTCCTCCCTCTGTGTTCTCTTCTCTTTCCTCTTTTGCTTTCCCCTAACTAAGTATGAGACCGTTGCCTTCTTAACCTCTGAAGGCATCTTTTGGCATCCTACTACATCCCTTGTTTCCCCAGCTAAGTGCACCTTCAGTCTAGTGGCCCCAGCTCCTCCTATTTGTTTTTTTGTAGTAATTACACTCGCTCTTCTTCCTATCAGCTGTCAATGGCCTCTCTTGTTACCAAACTATGTGTGACATTTTTGAAAGAGAGTGTCTGATACAAGAAAGACACACTAAGTAATCTTGAAAAGCTCCACAATATGCTCCAAAAATTACATAATGCTTATAATAATAATCTTTTATTTTTGAATATAAAAAAGTATTTTTTTAATGTCTAAATAATTTAAAAATTATATAAAATATGCACTAATTATCTTAAGAAGCTCCACAACAGCTCCAAAAATTGCATACATGCTTCTACTAATACTCCTATTTTTAATTTTAAAACATAAATTAATTAGTATTTTTATCATATTTAAATATTTAAAAAATATTTAATAAAGTAAAATAGATAATTAACAGCAAAAATTTTTATTTAACACCATCATAGCAATATGCTGTCTCACATACATTAATTTGAAGTTCATACATTTGCTATACAAGTATACATATATATATTTTTAGCAATATATATAACTTATAAAATAATTTTTCATAACAGAAAAATAAAAAATACTAGGAAGAACCAAAAAATTATTTTTGACACGACAAATTCATAGATCAACACTCTAGATTAGACATACTTTAATTTGAAAGCAATCTAAGTTGATTCGGCCATCAACAGAACAAAAATAAAAAATGGAGAAGTTTGTTAACTCAACTTCTTTGATTCTCAAAAACTCAATGCAAGATTGAAGAAGGAATGCAAAGAAGTTGCTAAAATAGGTGAAAAGAGGGTAGAAAGCAAGAGAAATGGGAAAAAAGGGGTTTGGTGTCGAAATCTAGAGGGGCTATTTCGGTCAAACTGACGGAACCTATGAAATTACGCAAGTTTCACTCGTAACACTTCATTTTTATAGCTGGGATAGTATCGTTTCAAAATGATACGAAATTTCAGACCGTTTTGACCGAAATTTTGTATCGTTTCGGTTAAAACTTATAACTTTTCCAAAATAATTGGTTTTTCGTTTTGTTTTCCAAAAATGCATGTATTTCGGTTGAAATTTTGACAATTTCAACCTAAATTTCTTTTATAAATATATAATGAATTAACTTACCCTTAGGGGTGGATTCCCCTCTTGATACAGCCACGAAACAACCAAAGCTCCCAGTGGCATCCCTAAATGCCTTTATCTAATATATAGAGGAAAAAAAAAAATAGATTAATATTTAATGATTTAGTATAATACTATGAATTGTGAATATCAAATCATTATCACACCTCCGTAAGGATGAATGCCTGTTTAGATGGATCCGGCTCCTACCTCTCCACTATAGTTTGGACGACATCTATTAAATCTTGCCTTATCCCAAGATTGTCTTTGTAATGGTACTTGGGATTTAGATAGTATGCTGTGTAAGAAAAAACAAAAATAAAAGGGAATAATTAATACTTAATTGTGTGATAATATAATAAAAATTAAATTGATTCCTAGACTTAACAACTCACAAGCCTTATGTAGTGGATGCTACAACATAGACTCCCATCTAACTTGGATAATGTCGAGGATTTTCTTGTTGCCGTGTGGGTAGACCTGAGCAACTTGTTGCTTCATCCTATCTATTGCAGCCTATATACGGGGTAGAGTAGGTCTTCTTTGCTGATCTACTATCCTCAACAGTCAACACATGCACCACATGCTCAAGCCATTGTCCTCACATTATTTTTAGAAACTGTCATCAAGTATGGTCAACTGTGCTCTCCTTCCTCCTATGGATGAAGAACCCCCCTAGTTAAACCACTACTCTGATGCAAATATGCTCCTAAGGCCAGTCTTCTTGCTCTCAAAGCTCTGTAGTGCTATCCAATTGGTAGAAATCTAGTTATGCTTGGCCTCACTAAGTCACCTTGACACTTGTCCCTCGTCATCTTTAATGCATAGGTGTGGTTATATATGAAGTTGCTAACTTATTGGGCTTGCTCCACGGTCTTCTTCACAAGCTTGACATTTCCTATATCCTTAAGCACTAAGTCAATGCCATGAGTAGCACATGAAGTCCAAAAGAGCTTATATTTGTCCATTAAAGGCATCAATACAAAGTTATAAAGTGTATATGTAATGTAAATATGTAATATCTGTATTTAAAAATGAAATTTAGTACTAGAAGTAGAAGAATGTTTTTATACCTAGGGTTCCCCTGCATCTTTAACCCAGCTTTCTTGTAGTTGGAGCCATTATCAGTCACAATTTGAATCACATTCTCCACTCTAACCTCCTTCACCATTTGCTTCAATAATTTATAGATGTATTTTGCATCCTTTTTCTCATTGGATGCATTTACTTACTTGAGGAACATTGTCCTCCCATCACAATGCCACATGAAATTGATGATTGATTGTTTAATGGGACCAGTCCAACCATTAGCCATCATAGTCACTGCATAATAAGCCGCATATGGGCTTTAATCCATTAATATACTCATTCAACTCCTCTTTATGCTTAGGCAAATAGATATTTTATATCTTGTGTGATATGAGTTCGTTTACACCACTCCTAGCTTTGCTTATTTCCTCAATCATATCCCTATAGTAGGGGCCACTGGGCTGTATGTGCTGCAATACTATGGTATATAGCCCATTTAGAGTAAACCATCCTCGTTTTCTCCTTCACACTCCCCCACAAGTGCTTCAACTTTGTCTGCTTGTGCTCATGCATCCTAAATAGGGCCGGGTCATTATAAAGAATCTCAAAATGCGGATTTGTAGGATGTGCTGATGAAGCTCGACCCCTTGTTAGGGCCCGTGGGATAGGAATCTCCTCCCTCACACTTTGACTCTTCTTTATAGGGACTTGGGAGCTGTGTGTGCCTCCCATACCTACTAGCTCTCTAGAGGACCCACAATCATAGCCCTCTGTTGCCTCCTCATGTCATCAACCCTTGCCTTCTACCCACTCATTATCATCGCCCTCCTGATTTGTGTGAACTCTGGGTGAAGGTCACATCCATACTCTCCTGGTTGCTTTAGATCAAAATCCTGCTTTCCTAGCTTTGGAAAGTTATCTAGGAATGTATCCTCGAACTCCTCCCTCTGTGTTCTATTCTCTTTCTTCTTTGGCTTTCCCAACCAAGTATGAGGCCATTGCCCTCTTGACCTATGGGGGCACTTTTTGGCATCCTACCACACCCCTATTTTTGCACTTCCTCTTATTTGTTTCTTGTAGTTATTACACTTAACTCTTCTTCTATCAGCTGTCAGTGTCCTCTCGTATTGCTAAGCTATGTCTGACATCTTTGAAAGTGAGCATCTAATATAAGAAATACACACTATGTATCTTATAAAGCTCCACAATATGCTCAAAAAATTATATATGCACTTATAAAAAAACTCCTATTTTTAGATTAAAAAAGATAAATAAGTGTTTTTTAATACCTAAATATAAAATTTTAAAATATTTAAATAATTTAAAAAAATATTTAAATAAATTAAAAATTTTAAAAATATTTTAAAAATTTATAAATACTAGTTATCTTGAAAAGCTCCATAACCTGCTCCAAAAATTGCATACATGCTTCCACTAATCCTATTTTTAAATTTAAAACATAAATTAATTTATTTTTTAAAATTATTTAAATATATTTCAAATAATAAAGATAAATAATTAACAGAAAAAAAATTTGATTCAACACCATCATTGCAATATGTTGTCTCACATACATATACATCTACTATACAAGTATACAAATACATTTTTAGCAATATATATAATTTACAAAATAATTTTTAATAACAAAAAAATAAAAAAATACTAGGAAGAACTAAAAATTTATTTTTGACACCACAAATTCATAGATCCACACTCTAGACTAGACATACTTTAATTTGTAAGCAATCTAAGTTGATTTGAGCCATAAACAAAACAAAAACAAAAAATGGAGAACTTTGTTAACTTACCTTGTTTGATTCCCAAAATCCCAATGTTTGCAAAATAAAAATAACCGCAAGCGCACGGTATCGTAGCTAACGGGTCGATCTCAAGGAGATATGCCACTTAGAATTTAATCTCTTAATGGTAATGCGAAAGTGCAATGATTCAAAGATTTTAACTAATTAATTAAATTAAACGAGCGGTCCTAATCCATACATCTAATGCAATTGAATTGAGACGAAAAATAAAGCAAACATAACCGACGCGTAATTAATAAAATGCAGAAAAAAATGTGAACAATAATAAATAAATAAAAATAAAAGGAAAGTGATCCGAGTGTCAGCTCTAGATCTAGGGAAGGGGAGTATAATTATAATGACTTTGACCGTGGACCTTTTGCCGTAGCTTACAGTCCATCGATCGGGGGAACGGATATTAGAGAAAAAATTGTAGAAAGGAAATAATCAAAGCAATAAAAGGAAAAGGGAAACCTTAACCAAAGAGAGGCACGACTGTAGGCATCTTTGATCAAGGACCCAGGGGAAGGGAGAACAATAAATAAATGTTGAAAGTAAATTGCAGAATGTAAAAACAGAGCAATAAAATGAAAAGGGAAACCTTAAGCAAAGAGAGGCACGACTGTAGGCATCTTTGATCAAGGACCCAAGGGAAGGGAGAACAATAAATAAATGCTGAAAGTAAATCCTAAATTAAGAATATGGAGGGTTAGAGAGAAGCGGGAATGGAGGGGGGAGAAAAGATTATTGAAGAATGCTACTTACTTGCATCTTTAAACTTCAAATAATAAAAAAGAATTGAACAAACAATTCGAATCTCAACCAACCCTAACAACCAAATCTAGATGATCTAGATTTGCAATTGCTAGACCCGAGAAAAATGAATCCTCAAACTTGAAACTTGAAATTGAACTTGAAATTGCATTACATAGAAAAATTAAACCTAAACATTCAATCTAAAAATTAGAATCTCATAAAAGCAATCAAAGAAAACTAGAGAAAGCCTAAATAAACTAAAGAGAAAAGAAAGAGTGCTTCTCCTAAGCTCTAAAACACGTTCTCCTTTGCTGGAGTATGCTCTTCTTTTATAGAGTTTACATGGGATATGATTCTTGACAGAGTTTGAATTGAACTTAGAGTTCTCTCTAATCGGACTGACTTAGAGAGATCAAATGAAAAATTCCACTGTTGGATTTGAGGATCAAGAAGTCGTGAAGCTCTCCCCCAAAAATCAGCTCGATCGGACACTGGATTACCGTTCGATGAAGGGCTTGATCAAAACTGGACAGAGACACCCAGAAACGGGATTCTTCCCTCTTCATTCTCTGAATATGATTATTTTTCCTCTTTTTCCTTCTTTTATCAAGTCCCAAATAGGAAATAAAATATTGAAGCATGCAAGGACTCTTTCTTTCCATTAGGACTCTCTCAATAGTATCTCTGTAGATTTGATTGATAATTTCTAATATCAGCCATAGATCAAAATTTACTTCTTTATTTCTAAAATAATTTGGAGTTGGCCCATAATCACATCTCTAGCCCATCATGCTCCAGATCAGGTCCATTTTCGCACTTGAGAAGTTGAATGGACCTCTTTACGTGTAAAATTGCATGTTTCATATTCAAAACTCCAAATGTTTGCTTAAATCTTGAAAAGTCCTAATTTGCAATAACAACATAGAACCCAAGGTAGCTCCACTCTAAGTGTATAAAATGCATGCTTTATGCCCTAAGATTTCACACATAAATGTGCTCATCACCCAACAATGGAGGAGTAAAAGTGGAAAAAGAATGCAAAGGAGTTGCTAAAATAAGGGTAGAATGCAAGAGAAATGAGAAAAATTGGTAAATAGGGTCGAAACTAGAGCTGGTGGAACCGACGAAATATTGCAGGTTCCGATTGAAATGTTTTAAATTTTTAATTTTGAGTGTATCGTTTCAGCTCAATACGAAATTTCGTGTCATTTCGACTGAAATTTTGTATTGTTTCGGTTGAAACAATTAACTTTTCTGAAATTTTTTGTATTTCGTGTTGGTTTCAGAATATACAGGCATTTGGTCGAAATTTTGACAATTTCGACCAAAATTTATTCCATGCTTATACCATCCCAGACCCATCACACCTAGCCCCTGCCCCTTTCCCTTTAGTCCTCTGCAAGATCCAGCCCAAGATCCAGCCCCTCCCCTAAGTCTTAAACCCTTCCCCTCCCCTTTTTTCTTCCCCACAGTTTCCAATCCCACCCTAATTATGAATCTCATATTCCCTCATCAGATCAGCCCCATTCCACCCTCAATAGAATCCCCCTAACCTGTAGGATCAACTTCTAACTTCAGTTCTCCCATCACGACTTTAATTCTGGGCCTTAAGAAGAACCTGCACTTCATCTTCTTTGTGAAGAAGTTGCAGAATTTTTCATAGATTTCCAGAATTATTAGAACTCAAGTTTCAAACACAAAACCCTTGGAATCACATCTGAGACTTCAGACAGAATTGTTTCTAGTCCTGCCCACACCCACAGTCAACCCTAGCCTCTTTCCCAACCTTGGCTGAAACCTAACCCTAACCCTACCTGGTCTAGGATTGATCTTTCAAGTCTGAATTTTAAACTCCAATATAAATTCAGATCTGGAACTTCAATTTCAGCATACCCAAGCTGTGTTTGGAGCCTATTAAACCCTCTATTTTTGCTGGAAAATCCTGGGCTAAACCCTAAGTCTAGGGAATTACTAATTTAACCATTGCCCTAGATCCGGTTTACATCACATAGTTTTGAGAATACAATTACTGAGAAGTTTGTTGCAGGAAGTTTAGGTGTCAAATAGAGCTTTTTAGGGTTTCAGATTGAAGGAAAATTCTTCGGCAGAGCTGCTGGTCTGCCTCCATTCATCCATCCACCATCCCCAGGCTTTCTAAAACAGGTTACTAACAATTCATGTTATCCCTTTCACCTTCCCCACCATCGCCCCCTGCTATTCATCACTCCATCAGCATCGGCCATCCCTCTTCTTTCCCAAAACCCTAAACTTCATATCTCTCAACCCTTCCTCATAATTCCCTTTCCTTCTATATCCCCCCCCCCCCCCCCCACACACTTCCATTCGCACTGGATCTCAATCACTGCCTTAGTTACCTTCTAAAAACCCTAAAAACTAGGGACTTGAATCTAAATTGAAAACAATAAGGTTCAGAATTTTTGTTTCAAGACCCTAGACCTGTAACCCTAATTCAAACCTTGTACAAGCATCCTAGTAACCTAAAAGCCCTAAGAAACCTTGAATCCCTTAGCCGCATTGTTTCGTAAACTCTAAATTGTCTGCTGATAAGCAAGATTTTCGTTTATTGGTCCTCATCCTGATGAGGCTACATCAAGAGCTTCGGAACCTATGAACTAGCTTGGCCAATCAAGTTGTTTAATAAGATTATGAGTACAAGGAATATGCTAGTTGAATAAAAGAAAAGCATCATGGTACCAATTCACAAAAATAAACAAAATAGTCAAAGCTGTAATAACTATTGAGGCATAAACTTGATGAGTCATATTATAAAATGATGGGAGAGGGTAATTGAAACTCGTTTAGAATCGCCATTATAGAGAACCAATTTGGTTTTATACGAGGATGATGTATAGTGGAAGCTATTTACTTATTAGGAGACTTAGGAAAGGTATAGAGAGTGTAAGAGAGATCTTCATATGGTCTTTATTAATCTAATAAAAGCTTATGGAGTCCCTTGAGCGTCAATTTGGGAAGTACTAGAGAAAAGAAATGTTGCAAGTATGTGGACATAATTAAAGACATGTATGATGGTTCAATAGTGTAAGAACAAGGGGGGAACAAGGTAGTGAATTTCATATTACATTTGGATTACATCAAGGATCAGCTTTTAAGCCCATGTTTATCTGCACTTATAATGGATATTTAACACCAAAGACATTCATGATGAGTTTCTTTGGTCTATTATACTTTGGTGCTATTAGTTTGGTAGATGAGACTCAAGTAGAGATCAATACCAAGTTGAAGTCATGGACAACAAATTTGTAATCAAATTCAAAAGGCTTTAAACTAAGTAGAACAAATATCTAATGTATAACTTAGATCATGATTGGACAAATGATGAGGTGGTGAGACTTGATAAAAAGGAGATTCCACATGTGATTATTTTAGATGCCTTAGCTCAATCATAACTAAAAAAAGTGATATAGAGGACAATGTTTCCCAAAGAATTAAATTAGGGTGGATGAAGTGGAGAGGTACGTTTAGAGTCTTGTGCGATCAAAGTATTCCTTTAAAGCTCGAAGGAAAATTCCATAGGACCATCACACAACCAGATATGATGTATGGTGCAAAGAGTTGGGATGTTAAGAAGCATCATATAAATAAACTTGGTGTAGCAGAAATGAGGATGCTAAGATGGATGAGTGGCAAAACTTGGAAGGATATGGTGAATGATGATATTCGAGTTGGACCTGGGCGTAGCTCGGTAATTGATAAGCTATGAGAAAGTCAAGTGAGGTGGCATGACCACCTTCAATGGAGATGTTTAAATGCCCCTGTGCGGAGAAACAACTTAATCCAGATTGAAAGAATAAGAAGAACTCGGGGCAGACCTAAGATAACCTTAAGAGAAGTGGTGAGAAAGGATATGCATAGCTTAGGCCTTGTATCTAGTATGACCTTGAATAGAGCTTATTGGAAGGCAAGGATCCATGTAGCCAACCCCATTTAGTTGGGAAAAGGCTTGCTGTTGTTGCTGTTGTTGTTGTTTTGTTTAAATGCTTAATTTTGACATCACACTTGGTTAGTTTGTATTTTTTCCTCTCCCATTGTTTGGGACATTATACATGTAGTTCTTTTGGAAGTTTTTGTTTCATTTCTGCTGAATTGGAATTATAGGTTATGTTTGCATAACAAATGAAAATATGCCGTAACTACATGAGGTTGCTATATGTACCCATGTGTGCCCTATATTCTGTTAATTAGATGATATTGTTTTTCTTTCTCTACTTCAACCAAGTTCTTTCTGGCCTTCTATAACCCTTTTTAGAACCTTTCTACCTGAGTGCTGCTGCTTCATCATTCATGTATTTTCTATGTTAATTGTATAGAACATGGAAGCAGTTATATGGTTTGACATTTTTTTGTAATATTCAGATGGCCTCTGCTCAGATTGCATATTGATACTTGACTCTAGTTTGGGGGTTTTGAGTGAGGGAATCAAATTTTGTCTCATGGTAACTGAAATTCTATTAGGCTGCAGTTTCATTGACGCATCATCAAGTAATTTTAACCTGGACTTCAATATTTGATACTGATTTTTCCTTTTATAAAAAGATATACCCATTAATATTATTTATATTTAGTTAAGACTTTAGAGCATATTTTTCTGTTCAATCCTGTTGCTGTATGTACTTTTGGTTTTCAAAAGTTTTATTGCCATACATACCATACCTAAAGGTGTCAAGTTGAATTTTTAGCTACTAACTTTTGGTAGTTTTTGAGGGAGTCATGGTTCATGTGCTTGCAGACCTATACAATTTTGGGGACGCAAATCTGTTCCTTGAGGAAAAGCAAAGTTCTTCCATCCATTCCCTATGTAGATTCATTGTAGTCATGGACTCTCTCTTATGATATAAAATGTGATGGTAGCCTTCAAGCCACAGCTTAGCTTGACCCTCCCAATTTTAGCTTGTTCATCTTCCTATCAAATATGATGCTGGATACAGCATAACCAATTCCCTGAGGGTTTCTTTCCATAAATCCTAAAATATGTAGTTAGTGCTTGAGAGTGAGTTCTGTTGATGATATGGTTAATATTCTAAACATTGTAATAATTTTTCATATGGTCAAGGCTCTCTCTCTTTCCTGGGCTTTGGTCAGGTCTAGGCCTTAATGAGCCAAGTTTCCCTTTAGTTTTCCTTTTAATATTAGATTTTAAATATATATTTTGAGTTCTTTTATTTTTCTACATTTTAGTCTTCTCTTTAGGGTTTGATGATTTTATTTCTGTGGTCTAAAACTAGCTTATGAATCCTGTTAATGGTAACACATCCTCCCCGATAGGAAATTTTTTTTTTCTTTTTTCTTTTTGACTGCTTTAGGAAGAACAGAAAGGATTTGAACAGAACTGCTGTCTTTTCTGGTTATTGGGTAGACTTCTGAAGTGCAGCCTTTTAAGTTAGATTTTAATGTGAACATTTAGTAGACCCAAGTGGGTTTAGATCGGTTGAAAACTTGAAAAAGACTACTTGACAATTAAGAGGTCATATGCTCAACTCTCCTTGGGGCTTACCTAAAACTGAAAGTTAGTATCTAATTCGGAAATTAGGATTTAAATAGGTGTGGAATTTGGAAAAATGTTTGTGGTTTATTTGGCTATGTGGCTAACCAAGTAGTACAAAGTGGGTAAAACTATGAAAACCACTAAGTTCAAATGGTTGTTTATTTGCATTTGATGGGATATCTGCATAAGCTATGAGAAAGTTGTTTGAGATGGCTTGTTCATGTTCAATAGAGGCCTTTGGATGCTCCAGTATGAAGGATTGATCCTATTCAAATTGAAGGAACTAAAAGAACCAAGGGCAGACCTAAATTGACCTTTGGAGAAGTGAGAAAAACATGCATAGCTTAGGCTTTGTAAGTATGACCTTAAAGAGCTCTGATAGCAGGGCAAGGATCCATATAGCCAGCCCCATTTAGGGGGACAAAGCTGAGCAGTTGTTCATGGACATCTGGATCTCCCACTAGCAGCAGTGGGTTTTGGCTGGCTGTGGTCGAGGATCTTAGATTATGCTTGTAAGGTTGGCTGGACCAAAATGAACTATTGGAAGATTACATTTCCTTATAAAAGACACCTGAGGCTAATGATTATTTAAATTTAGCATAGCAGCTAGTATGTCATGCATTTCCATATAATAATACCATATGAATTCTATGTTGGCCACTTTTGAACTACCTGCTCTCTGTGCTCCCTCCCTAGTGCTCCAACATCGTTGTCATGGTTCCAGTAAAATGCCTTTCTTACTCTCTTCCCTCCCCCCCCCCCCCCCACCCAAAAAAGAAAAAAAGAATTCCCCCCCCTGGTGGTCTGTACATAAACTCTTAATTATCGAGCTTCCAACTCAGTTTAACATTTGCAGATATGAAATAAACCAGTAGGTTTGCACAATATTTTTTATTCTGTTGCAATTGTATATACTGGCTATCTTAACTAGAAGGTATTACTGCTTGTAGTTCAACAGCTGCTTATTGATGGCAAGCATGCAGCTAAAAACATTCACTTTTTACTAATTTATAACTGTAGCACTTCTAGATAATTTTTGCATGTGCAGGCACTTGAACAAAGGGTAGAGACATTAGAACGAGAGCTTGATGCTGCAATTACATCTGCAGCTCGTGCTCGTGCAGAGAAGCGACAGGCTGAAGCATCCCAACGAGCTGCTGAGCTACATGCACAAGAAGTTACAAGGGAGCTTGAGAACACCACAAGTATGTTGCTTAATTATATTTGCTTTCTATCATATGGAATTTTTAATTCTCATCTTGAATCAAGAGATCTTAATAGGTTAGTTGTGTCATAGTTTTTTAGTTGTGTACACCATGTCTAAGTATTTTTGGTTACATTCAAAAACAAAGTAGATGTATGTGTTTATCGTACTAAAAGACATTTTCCACTTGCACTTTTAGTTACACTACATATTAATAAGGTCTCTAAAGGTTAGTTGAAATATACTACAATAAAACATTTTATACATTAATGGTTTAGACTATTGGTTGAAGTAATTTTCTTGGTTTTAAGTTTATATGATAGTACATTATTTGTTTTAATCGATTATTGGGAGTTCATTGGGAGGTTATCTATTTTGACTATTAAGTCTAGGCTCAACATTCATTTAAATTTTCATATATTTAATACATAATTTGTTTAATGTGGTTACAATGTGCTAGTTTATGCCTGGTCTACCATTATTATGCATATGTTGATTGACTATCAACTTTAAAGCAATGTTTGCCAAAGTACCAATGTGGAATTGGTCACAAACAATATTTAGCCAAAGATAAGGGTGGTATATAGCCAAAGCTTACAATATGGCGATTAACCATAGGTGCATTTGCTACGGGCAGTTTTGCTATAGGCAGTTTAGCCATGGGCGGTATAGCTATAACCACAAGTGGTTTAGCCATAGGGCATAGGCAATTGCCAATGTTAGATATTAACATAAGTGATGGCGATTTGCCTAAGTACTGGTTTAATATCAAAGTTTTTTAGGTAATTTAGGGCTGATCCTTAATCAACAAAGGGACCTACTACAAAGAATGATTTTGTGACCACAAAAGGTTTTTGCATTCCTTATCTCTTGTTTGCACCCTAGGGTTCATACTAATGAACTGCTAATGTTAGTATTGGCAGATGGTTATGTTTTGTATGTTGAGAAACATCTCTTGTTACCATTTAAAATTGACTATTTATTGGTTGAATCAAGTGTTTGATTGATGAAGGATTTTGGGAGTTATAGCTACATTTAAGAAAATGTGGCTTCATTAGTGTAACTGAGGTGAGATTATTGGGTTTTTGGGCTTAACTAACACCGGCCCATTACTTAGGTCTATATTCACTTAGGGTTTTTAGGCAATGGTATTACTAATTGTGGGAGTGGTTAGGGTTAGGGATTATTATAAATAATAGCTTAGGTTCCACAGTCATCACTTTACATGTGTGTTTTATTTCATACCAACCAAAATAGAGAGGGAAAGGCTATGGAAGATCTAAGGTCTAACTCTTGATTAATGCTTAGAGATCAAGTGATTGACAACGTATATGAGGAGAAGGTATGGAATTTATCTTCTCTTTGATTAATTATCATATTCTATGTATTGGGTCAATTTAGGGTTTGATTAAAATCGAGTTTTCCCAACAATAGGCCCACCATATATAAATAAGAATACAATAGTTAATTGAATAAGAAAGAAGATAAACCTCTTGCCTCCTTGCATTTGTTATCGATCTCTTGATCTCAAAGCTTTAATGAAGTGCTTGACCCTAGATCTTCCACAACCTTTCCCTATTTATTCTAGTTGCTAGGAAATAAATCGTGTTCACGTAAGAGTAACAGTTGTGAAGACCTAAGGTATTATTTATAACAATTCGTGACCCTAGCCACTCCCAAAATGGCAAAGTCCGTAATGCCCCTTGCCTAAAAACTCTATGTGAACATGGACCTATATAATGGGCCAGTGTTAGTTAAGCCCAAAACCCTAACAATCTCTCACTTGGGCTAAACTAATAAAGACATCTTTCTTTAGGTGTTTTTCCATGACTTCCATAATCCTTCATCACTTAGACTTGATTCAAATTCAACGAATGAATAGTCAATTTTAAACGATAACAAGAGACGTTTCTTAATATACAAAAACATAATTATCTGCCATTACAAGATTAACAACTCATTGGCGTGAACTCTTTGCAGGTGTAGACAAGAAATAAGGAATGCAAAAACCCTCTATGATCATAAAACCACTTTTGTAGGGTCATTTGTTAATCAAGGATTTGCGTATCTTGAATTACCTCATGAGTAGAAACTTTGATATTACCTAGTACTTAAGCAAACTGCTATTTACTAAGGTTAATAGCTAATTTTGGCAGAATCGTTCATAGTAAAACTGCCCGGCTAAACTGCTTGTGGCAAAACCAGTTGCAACTAAATTGTCTGTAGAAAAATTGCTCATGGTTAAACCGCTTGTGGCAAAACCACCTGTGGCTGAAAGTGATATTGAAGCTTTAGCTATTTACCACCATTATATTTGACCAAAAACTGCCTATGATCAATTCCACATTGGTACTTCAGCAAATATTGCTATGAATTTAAATATGTAAATCAAAATATGCATAATAGTGTCAAACCAAGCATAAACAAGCACATTGTAACCATATTCAAAAAAATGTTATGTAATGACTACATGATAGCCTGAATGAATGTTGAGCCTAGAGTTAATGGTCAAGTAAATAGGTTCCCACTAAACTCCTATTCATTGATCAAACAAGTAATGTCATGCTGTATAAATTTGAAACCAATTAAATTATTTTAATCAATAGTCTAAACTGTTAGTGTGTAAAATATTTTATTTTGGTGTATTTCTTCTAACCCTTTATAGTTCCTTAAAATATTTCATGTAGCTAAAAGTGCCAGCAGAAGCGTCTTTTACTAAAATAAACAAGAATCTCTAATTTGTTTTCGATTGTAACAAAGAAATACTTTGATGTAGCATCCACATGTAAAAAGCTATAAGACAATACTGAGATGTAGCATCCACATCAACCGATTGGATTTCTATGCTCACTATTCGTCTCACTAAAGGGTGGGTAGTTCTTGCCATGGTTTTTGGTTAATTGAGAAACCTCCGCACGGTGTACAACGCAGAGCGTTGATGGTGGAGTGCGTGCGCCCAACAAAAGAAAGAGAGACGAGGAGAAAAATAAGGAGGGCCCCCTGCCTGTGTCCTACGTGACAGAGTAGAGAAGAGAGCACCTTCAACCAACTAGTTTTTTTTTGGTAATTTAACTTTAAGTGTTAAGCAATTACCAAAAAATGCTTTCAGTTTTAAGCATAACACCATTTTGTTAAGGTCCAAATTTGGCTTAATGGTGGCTTCTCTCCCTCTGATTTCACTTCTCAATCAACTTAGGAAACACGTAGCAAAAATGGATTTAAACCAGCATAAGGCAACGATAATAACTTTATTAATCATTCATTCAAGAACAAACAAGAGCAAACATAGTTCAGCGCGTAGCATTAGGTTTATTCAGCAATACCATTCTTCATCTATAGCTACTGGAGAGGAATAGCTCTCCCCTTGCAAGGCCTACCTTACAAATTCCCCGGCAGTAATCCAATCTACCTCGTCCTTCCTTCCCTTCCCCAATATAACAGTTTCGTTCCTAATGTATTCCCCCTACTTTCCAATTCATTTTTTTTCTATGTCAGTTGGTTGAGCTGTCCTACAATCTCTGTCTCGGATTTGGTTCCCTTTTTATTTCTGCTTATGTGACCCCCTGCTTCTCCTTTTGTTTATGCAAGTATACACCTGCAATACTAGAGTCCTAACGGGTATTGTCATGACATAGAATTTCATATTTATATTTGATATTTGAATATCTTCTTCTCACTTTCCTGCTTATGATTATGTGTTATGACTTGATTAAATGATTATGGTATTGCATCTATGATCTAAGGGAGCATCGGGTGTCATGTGAAACCAGGTCAGGCACTGAGACCCGGCCCGTTTGCGGTGGGGTATGACAATATCCAACCAAGGCCTTTAAAGGCCTTTGTACAGAGAAGTGATTTAATCCAAATCGAAGGAACTAGAAGAGCTAGGGTAGGACCTAAGATAATTGTAAGAGAATTGGTGAGAAAGGATATACATGGTTTAGGCCTTGTATCTAGTATGACCTTGAAGCGTCCAAAAATTGATCAACCTTGAAATTTCTGCAAAACAATGTTAGACGTGGCCCGACTCAGCGGTTGGGAAGCCACTTCCAATGGTTAAGCCAATAAGTGAATCACCATAGAGCTTTAACTAGTTGCAGAGGGAAACGATTCAGGTACCTTCTCCTCGCATCACGCATGAACTTATAAAGATTTACCTCTCTACTGATCATTAGATTTATTCTGTAATCCTCATTGTTGGCTGTTTGATCGTAGGGTTTTGTGAGTTACTTACGGTATCCATATAGGGCACGATTGCCTATTCCGAATTTAACGGGATCACATCTCCTTCTATAACCATCGGGTTCCTTCATGCTTACAGTACATACTAATTCGTGAACCAATCCTGACCGGTGCAACTAAGCCGACCATGGTTCAACCAGGCCTTATGCCATTTTTCACTTATCACGAGCCCCCCGACCAAGGATTGGGATTCAGGGGACCGATCGCTTGGTATGTCTTTCTCGATTGCGAGCCTTAGGTGTAGTAGGTGGAAGTTTTAAGCGTTCCTTGATATCTCGACCGCCCCTCAAGCGTCGCATTCATTGTCAGGAAAGTCACCTCTTCTCAAGCAGCATTTGTTAATCGTGACTTGCACCTGCAACGCCACATGTTCATTGGGAACAGGTGCCATCATGAAGGCTTCTTTCTCGAACCGTCTTCATTCTTTTACCATTGATCTTGGATTAATCTCGTTTGTTGAAGGTATGGTTTGAACTGTAGCTCATACTCGGACGTTGATTTGAATCAATCTCGTTCGTATAAATTTTTTCCTTTAGATCTATTTAAGCCCCTGCGTGTTCTAGTTTCATCTTTACTTTGTCGATTTGCGAATTCTTTGTGTTCGAAGAACTTCAGCACTCTCTTGTGCAAACTCTGAGCAACTTGCTGCTTTCAAGCCTTCGGTATCAGTTCTAACCTCCTTTGAATCTTCACAATTAAGTCTCCATTGCCTTTTACTTGTTCTCTTCTATCTTTTTCCTTCTTCATTTCTGAGACCAGCTCTCCTACCAATTTAGGGACCTGTCCCCTTTCGCCTTTCCCTTGGAAACTCCCTTAGTTCATCCCCTTTTCTTTTTGGCCATGGGTAGTGGAAGAACATCCAAAGACGACTCAATTGACCGAATGGTCGAAGGAGATGACTCAACCAATCAATCTAGCCCCACTGCTTCTGTTGAGCTTTTTGGGATAGGAATATTAGGATTACTGACTGTTGGTTTGGTCCTTCTGCCCAGTCTTCTTGTAGGGAGCAACCAAGGAACCTTATAGAAGACGAAGCTGTTACCTCATCCCCTACTTCCCAAAAGCGCAAAACTCCTTCCAAAGCCACTGCTGGTAGCTTTAGACAGTCAAAGAGGGCCTCTCAGGGTCCAGGTTATTTTGTCTCCTTGTCATGCTGCACTTGATGATATTTTTGACCATTATTCTATACCTATTTCGTATCTCCTTCGGGTCCCTAATCCTGACAAGAGGGTTAACTTTGACCCTCCCGAGGAGCTTTCTCTTTATATTAATACCTTGAAAAGCAGGGTTCGATTCCCCTTTTTCTCCCTTTGTTCGCAAAAATTCTTAATCACTGGGACCTGTGTCCTGAGATGCTCCTCCTGTATAGCTGGCGTCATATTGTCGGCTTTATCAGTCTTTGCTTTGAATTAGGTCTTACCCCTTCTCTGCCTCTCTTCTCTCAGTTCTATTATTTTGGCAAATCCAACCCTTCCGGTTGGGTTTTCTTCTCCAAACGTCCCAGGAGTAAACTGGGATGGTCGGGTAGTATCCTTACCGAGGGTACTTGCCCCTCTAATCACAAAGGGTGGCGTCATCGGTTTCTGCTCTGTCGAGCGCCATCGGGGGACCTCAACTTCCCGATCTCCTGGAACTGTCAAAATTCTTATGCCCAGATGAATCGTCCTCTTCCCCTATCTCCTGACGAAGACAGCGCCGTTCAAACCATAAAATCCATGACGTATCAGGAGATACATGGTCTTGCCATGGAGTATGAAGTAGTGCTTCAATGGTGGGGCTTAGCCCCTGTTGGGCTCCCGATCATTGTACTTTATTTTTGTTGCTTTACCTTTGTATTTTGTTAATTCTTGCTGCTTTCTTTTCTGCAGTGCCTCCTAAATACAAGCCAAGGTTGGTGAAAGCTCTGGCGAACTAGGGGTGCAAGGCTGCTGAAGATAGGGTAGCCAGAATAAAGAGAAAGGAGCCTGAAGCTCCTCACCCACCCCCAAAAGCCACTAGCTACGCCCCCAAGGGCTTGTTGAGGTTTCGTCAAGAACCAGTCGGGAAGGGCAAAGCCCCAATTTACGTGGTAGAGTCAACCCACGATGATGTCGTCCTGACCAAGAGGAGGCATGATCTTTTTGACGATGCTGCTTCAAAGAGGGTTCGAGAGGAACTGTTTGTCCCTTGCTAGAAGCTTACTGTTCATGATCGTGTTACCAAGGTCGCGAACTGGCACTGGAATGGGCGACCAATGCCTGAAGATCGCAAGATCCTTGATTCTACCACTGACAAGGAGTTCATTAACTCTTCGGACAAGTAAGCTTTTGCTCCTTTAGTAATTTTCTAAGTCTTTCAAGTTTCTTTTCCCGATCCCTAACCTTTATTTGTTGCAGGTGATTGTTGACGCCTTCTATAGGATGATGGAGGTTGTGCTTTAGGTCGGTTGTCTCAGCGTCTGATCACAACGCCACAAGGAGGAGATGAAGGCCGAGGAGAGAGAAGTCTCTCGCCTTCGGGAGGACAATGTGGAACTAAGAAGGGCTGAGGAGGAGCTTATGGTTGCTACTAGTAGAATTGGTGAGCTCTAGTGAGAGGTTGTGAGGCTACAGAAGGCTCTCTCAGAAACTGATGCCAAGGTGCAAGGGTTAATAAAGGAAACGGACGAACTTTAAGATTGTGTCATTCCTTTAGAGCCTGAACATGTTCCAGCAGATGTTTGGAAAGCTTGTGTTTGTAAGTCTCTCAATAGCAAACCCTTATGCGCTTTGATGGTTTCTTATAATTCTATGGCATACCGAGATGGGCAGAACAAAGTATGGAGGTCCATCCTTAGGAAAGATGCCTCCTTTGATACCACGCCTCATCAAAAAGTTTGCCATGTTGAGGTATTCAATGAACTGAACCTTCATGCTCCCGGAAGGATGCTTGAGAAACTTGACTAAGAGCCTGCTGACTCGAACATTCAAGGCTATCTGAGCGATGAGCCTCCTGCCTCCCCCGAGCTCAAAGTTGCTGATGAAAACACAGATCTCCCTGAATGGTCTCCTCCTTAAGTTCCCGAACTTGCCACTTATGCTCTCAAGCGTTAATCCTACTTTTACTTTACTTGCCTTTCCCTTTTTTTTTTTGGGTAACTCTTATGCCGACTGCGTTCGGCATTTTTTTGTAAGGGTTGGCCCGCTCTGGCCTTTCAATAAATAAAAGTTATATTCTCTACATCTGTTGTTACTTGGGATTGAATTTGTTTTGTGCACTGTGATTGATTGTGATTGAACCAAAACCTATAAAAACTCTCAGATTTGTCTAACTGTTAAAAGCTCTTAATCGGGATTTCTGAAGCCTTTGCTTAGGAAAAATCCTTAGATTTTTTTAAGTGTTAGAAGGTCTTAGTTTGGCGTATCGAAGCCTTTCCTTAGAAAAAAATCTTTAGATTTTTCTAAGTGTTAGGAGGTCTTAGTTAGGCATACAGAAGCCTTTACTTCGAAAAAACTCACGAGAATTTCTCAAGTGTTAGAAGTTCTTAGTCGGGTGTACCGAAGCCTTCCTTTAGAAAACATTCACAAGAATTTTTTCTTAGTGTTAGAAGGTCTTTGTTGGGAATATCGAAGCCTTACCTTTGTGATTTTTTTTCTTGTTAGAAGGTCTTAGTCGGGCGCATCGAAGCCTTTGAATTCTTTCTTTCTTTTGATCATACAGATATGCCCCCCATTCAAAAGAGGTTTGGTTTTGAAAAGAATAACTTCATTGACTACTAGGTTTGAGGCGCTTTACAAAATCTCGACCAAGTACATAAAATAAAAATAAGGGTAATATTTCCTCAGATTTCTTGCGTTCCATGATCGGTTGAATTCCCGACGAGTAGCTGGATTTTTCAGTCGGTAAGTGCCCGATCCTACCTATTTCACGATCTTATATGGCCCATCCCATGAAGAATCCAACTTCCTTTGGTGCCGAGGGTCTGAAGCTGCAATATTCCTTAATACAAGATCTATCAGATGGTATTGCCGATGTGTTACTAGGGCATTGTAATAGGATCATACACTTCTGTGGTATTGTTGAATTCGGGCTGTTGCCTTTGCTTGAACTTCATCTAAGAACTCCAAGTTGTCTAATAGACCCTCCTCATTTGACTTTTCTTCAAATTCTCCCTCTCTTTGAGAGTCCCAGCCATTACTTCTACTGGAGCCAAAGCCTCTGTTTTGTAGGTCAATTAAATTGTGTCTCCCCAGTTGGCTTTCGAACTGTAGTTTTGTAAGCCCATAACACGTTTAGGAGTTCTTTAACCCATAAGGCCTTATTTGCTTCCAGTCTCTTCTTGATTCCATCTAACAAGGTTCGGTTGGTTACTTCAACTTGCCCATTACTCTAGCAGTATGCTACAGAAGACATATGATGCTTGATCAAGTAGGTTCCACAAAATTGGTAAATTGTGGGTTATCAAATCGTGTCCCATGATTGGTAACAATATCTTCGGGAGGCCAAATCGGTGTATCATTAAATCTAGTACAAACTTCTTGACCCTTTTCTCTGTAATTGTGGCAAGCGGAACTGCTTCAACCCATTTTGTGAAGTTGTCGATGGCTGTGACCAAGTACTCCCTTCCTCCTGAGGCCTTGGTGAATTTTCCCATTATGTCAATTCCCCACATAGCGAACGGGATCGGATCTAAGATGGATGTTAGAGGTACTGCAGGTTTTTTGATACGATAAAATGCACTTGGCAGTTTTTGCAATGTCATACAATGCATCCTCCTGCATCTTTAGCCAATATAACATGAGCTTAAGAACTTTGTGTGCCAACACTCGTCCTCCTATATGGGCTCCGCAAATACCCTCGTGAACCTCTGCTAGTGCACTTTTCAATCCCTCTGGTCTTAAACATCTCAGTAACGGTCTAGCATAAGATAAATAATGGAAGACTTACATTATTTCTTTCGCCTTTGTACTCAGGAAGTTAATCTCTTCGATGTATACCGAAGGTTCAAGGGTTTTTACATTTGCATTTGCCAATCTTGAGAGTTCATCTGCCATTTCGTTTTCCTTCCTCGGGATCTATAAGACCCGAACTTCTTTGAATTCCTTCTTTAGTACTTGTGTCATTTCTTGATACTTTACCAATCGAGGCTGATGTAGAATTGAAGACATATTTAAGAAAGAAGAAGCCCATTGAATCAGACCCATCAAAGGCCTAAAGCTATCACCTGAATCAGCCTATGGTTTTCATGGGCTAGGACTATTTTATTTGGTTAAAGTTAGCCCACATATGTTGAACTTCATTGTCTAGACCTAAGTCTAAGTCTAGTTTTTGAAAAGTCAATAATAGGGGCTATGGTTTGAAAATAAAAGAACTCATTGTCAAAGGAGTTTTCCTTTGTCAAGAGTTAGGTAGTAGTTGAGTTATTAATAGGTAGGTGGTGTTAACTAGTGATTGGATGTTACCATTAATATTTATGTCTCTTTAGAATGCTATATAAAGAGACTTATGTAAGAGGTGAAGACCCAACTCATCAATTGAAATCAAATTGCTTTGTTAGCATTCCTTCTCTATGGAGAATCCTTGTGTTTGATCAAGTTAGGTTGGTGTTTGATCCAATTGATCCACCTTGCGGTATGAAGCCCGGGTTTTACATTGTTATTCTCAATTCCCTCATATTGTCCCTTCAATTTCTTCATCATAATTCTGCCCTTGTTTTGAAAATCTATTCAGCCCGTATTGTAATGCTATTATCCTTATAATACCACTCTAGTTTCAGCCCTCTTTCACATCTGAATTCTGTTTCACCTTAAGTCCATCAAATCTGAAATTGATTCCTTGTGAAATGTCCTATTTGGCTACTGTTTTGATCAATCAAATACTGTACTACATTAGGGGCTCTTTTACCAAACTCCCCTTGAACTTGATTCACCACAAGTTGAGAATCACTGTTAATGGTTATCTCTAGGATGGCGAGTGCCTTTGCCAACCAAAGTGCTGTCGGAAAAGCTTCGTACTCGGCCTTGTTGTTGCTTGCTTCAAAGCTGAACTTTAATGCGTACAAAATAAGAAAACCTCCAAGAATCTTTAGTAGAACTCTAGCTCCCCCTCCTTGTTTGTTACTTGAACCGTCTATATATTCCACATCATTGGGGTTTGTGGGTCGGTAATTTCTATCACGGGGGCCATGATTTCCACTATGAAATCAGCCAAGGCTTGTGCTTTTATAGTTGTTTGAGGTTTAAAATACACCTGGTATTCATTAAGCTCAGCCGACCATGCTACCATCCTTCCCGAAAGGTCTAGCTTATGAAGCACTTTTTTCAAGGGATAGTTAGTTAATACCTCGATCGGGTGGGCCTGGAAGCAGGGCCTTAATTTTCTTGCTGCCATCATTATCGCCAAAGCTTATTTCTTGATCTCCGAATACCTAATGTCTGCATCGAGAAGTACATAGCTTATGTAGTATATTGGCAGCCTCTTTTCTTGTTCCCGAACTAAGACTGCACTTACTGTCAAAGCCGAAGATGCCAAATACAGTTGTAGTCTTTCTCCTTTCTCTGGTTGGGATAACAATGGCGGCTTCCCCAACATCTCCTTCAAGTTCTCGAATGCTTTCTAGCATTCCTTTGTCTATTATGCCTTTTTGTCGCGCCTCAAATCTTTCAATGCTTTGAAGAACGATAAGCACCGTTCTCTTGACTATGCTATAAACATGTTCTCCTGTCGCGCCTCAAACCAGTCAGGCATTGGACGTCCCGAACGTTTTTTGGTGGCTCCATGTCAATCAACGCTTGAATCTTAACAGGTTTTGCTTCAATCCCTCTTTGTGAAACCATAAACCCTAGGAACTTTCCTGAAGATACTCCAAATGCACATTCATCTGGGTTTAGCTTCGTTTGACATTTCCTTAGTACATTGAAGACTTCTGTTAGGTCTGACTCAAGCGTCGAAGGCTTTTCACGAGCATATCATTGATGTAAGTCTCCATGTTTCACCCGATCAAGTCCTTGATTTTGTTTACCGCTCTCTGGTACGTAGCTCTTGCATTTTCTTAGCTCGAATGGCATGACCTTGTAGTAAAATATTTCTTGATCGGTAAACTTCTCATCTTCTTTGTTCATTAAAATTTGGTTGGATCCCAAGTATGCGTCCATGAAGCTTAGAGTCTCATATCTAGCTGTCGCATCAATGAGTAGATCGATTCGGGACAAAGGATAACAGTCCTTCAGGCATGCTTTGTTCAAGTCATTGTAGTCGGTACACATTGGCCACTTGCCATTCGCTTTTTTAATCATAACAACATTGGCCAACCAGGTTGGGCACTCGATTTTTTCAATGAATCTTGAACCCTTTAGCTTTCCACCTCATTGCGTATTGCCTCGTATTTCTCAATCGAAGAGTTCCTTCTTTGAAAAACTGGTTTGGCCTTTGGGTCAATCCACAACTTGTGTTCTGCTTTGTTGCTGTCTATTCCTGGCATATCTGCTACCGACAATACAAACATATCGATATTTTTTTGAAGAAACTCTTTCAGCTCCTCCTTGAAATCCTCTGGCTACTCCGAACCGATGAAGGTTCCTTTTTCCTCCTTGAAGGGGTCCAACTGGATTCTTTCCAATTTCACTATAGGTTTGGGTCTCTGTATAGTCTCTTCATCCCGATCGTCATGGACCTCGATGGGCATGGCGGCTGCCTTCTTGTGTTTAGCTTTGTCCTTCAAATAAGAAATATAGCATTTTTTGGAGGTTTTCTGATTATAAGTTATCTTGCCAATTCGATTGTCAGTCGGGAAATTATTCATGTGTTTGGCTGACATGACTGCTCCTAACTTGGTTAGGGATGGTTTTCCAAGGACGACATTATGCGCAAGTAATTCTTGAACTACTAATAAAATTCACCCAAACAGTCGTCTCCTTCAGGAATGTCCCGACTGTTAGATCCAATTGCATTGCTCCCTCTGCTATAGTTGAGGATCCTGCGAAACCCATACAAATGAGTCGAATTTGGTCTCATCAAGTCTTCTTCCATCTTCCACTTTTGATATGCATTATAAGATAAGAGATCTGCCGATAACCCCGTATCTACTAGCACTTAGTGTACCTCACGATGACCGATTTCCACCTTTATCACAATCGCATCATCATAAGGGGTACATATTCCACTTTCATCTTCCTCATCGAACACAATTGTTTCCTGAGGACTTGGTCTTTTTCTTCTTGATTACCTCTCCCAATCCCACAAACTTTGACTTTGCCTTCAACTTCCTGAGGGATTCAGGTTTTGACCTTCTAAATATCGTGAGGATTGGGGATCGCTTTGCCCTAACTATCTCTTTCCTTTCTTAGGAGATTGGAAGCTTCAGGTCTGTGGTCTCTACTTCCTGACCGTTCTCTTATTTTTTTCGCTAGCTGTTTTCCTTTCCCGATCATCTTCTCTACACTTCATATAACTTGCCAAATGCCCTTGGGATATTAATCTCTCAATCTCCGCCTTCAAATGCCTGTATTCGTAGGTGTAATGCCCATAATCCCTGTGGAATCGGTAGTACTTGTTCAAGTTTTTTTCTTCAGATTTGGATACCATCTTGGGCGGCCATTTCAATATGTCCCGATCCTTGATCTGCATCAAAATCTTTGATCGTCAAGCGTTAGGTGTATTCAGCATGATAAGGCGAACGTTCTCCAACCGGGTCGTCCCTTGTTTCCTTGGTCATTTTTTTGTCCTCTCGAACTCTGCCCTTTTTCGAAAGCCTTTTGCTCCTTGGTGGACAACTTCGCTTCTCCTCGTCGGACATCAAGGATTTCTGTAACTTCTGCATCCTTTTGACACATTTGGACAAGTTCGGCATATGCGGTTGGCATGTCCTGTAGCAACAACTCTAGAAGGCGCTTGTAAGTAAGTCCTGTAAATAGGTTTGTTTTTGCCATCTGTTCGTCAAGATTCTCGATCTCCATTGTCGTTTTATTGAATCTCTACAGATAGTCCCAAATGGTCTCATTCTTTGCTTGCTTAACAGTGAAAATAGTCTCTTCGGTCTTCTTAGTTTGTACCACTTTAGAACCGATCGATAAATTTTCAGGCGAGCTCATCGAAGTTAGCTATCTTTCTCGAGGGCAGGTTCGAGAACCACTTTTGGGTTGCTCCCGTTAGTGAAGACTCGAATACCTTGCATAAGATCTCTACCGAAATCCCAACTACTGCCATCGTTTGCTAATAATAACTCATATGGGCTACCGGGTCTCCACATCCATCAAATAGGGAGAAGGTTGGTAGCCTGAAATTATGGGAAAATTCTTACCTAGC
This sequence comes from Hakea prostrata, assembly GCF_041222555.1. Classification (NCBI taxonomy): domain Eukaryota; kingdom Viridiplantae; phylum Streptophyta; class Magnoliopsida; order Proteales; family Proteaceae; genus Hakea; species Hakea prostrata. The sequence continues at coordinate 44,720,769 of NC_142606.1, read as the reverse complement.
AATTGCATCAACGAAAGGGGTCTTCTTGATAATTGAATATATACCATCTATCTTCTTGCCCTCCCTTATAAGCTGTCCTAGCTTCTAATTTATATTTGCCAGTTTTCAATCAATTTGAACTCCTCTGGCATTAGGTGTTCACACACTATCTATGTCCGAATGTTGGGATGTGGTTGAATGCGTCCGAAAGCCTCTCTCAAGCCGGGTTAGGGTCCCTGTTTGACTGCTTTGTGACTGATCCTGAACCTTGGCATCATCTCTCTGTGGGAGCTCCCCAGTTCTTTGTATTCTTGATCGTTCGCCTTCGGCCTCTTGCTGCCTTAAGTTCCTTTTAAGAGGTTGCTGGAAATTTTGCCCCTCGGTCGGGTTTCTTCCTCTTCGTGGCGAACATCTTCTTACTGGAGAATTCCTCCTTTCTGCTCTCCGAACCTTCCTTCTTGTCTCTTTGTGATCATAAGGATTCGGGTACCTTGAAGCCCCCAAACGACTAGCCATTGTTCGGAGCAGGCCTGCATCTCGAGGAATTGAACCTGCATTTGATTCATCTGCTGTTGGCTTTGATTCATTTGTTCTTTAATGACTAGGATCATCTGGATCTCTCATTTTGATCATTCAAACGTCCTCCTCCGATCACTTCTTCTTCCTCGTGTTGATCGTTCTCTCGAGACGGATTCTCCTCTGGAGGAACAAGATTTCCATCTAAAGGAGGTGGACGAATCTGATTTTGATTCCTTTGAAGTGTTGATCTGAAATTTACCATGACTTTTTGAATAGTTTCCCGTAGACGGTGCCAAATGATGCATCCAAAAATTGATCAACCCTCGGATTCCTGCAAAACAATTTCAGATGTGGGCCGACTAAACGGTTGCGAAGCCACCTCCGAAGGTTAAGTCAATAAGTGAATCACCACAGAGCTCTAATGAGTTGCAGAGCTTAATTGAAAGATGAGAATGGAGGGAAACGATTTAGTTACCTTCTCCTCGCATCACGCATTGACTTGTATAAGATTTACCTCTTTTTGCCGATCGTTAGATTTATTCCGTAATCCTCATTGTTGGCTGGTCGATCATAGGGTTTTGCGAGTTAGTTACAGTTTCCATATAGGGCACGATTGCCTATCTCGAATTTGCGGGATCATATCTCCTTCTATAACTGTCGGGTTCCCTCATGCTTACAGTACCTACTAATTCGTGAACCAGTCTTGACTGGTGCGACTAAGCTGACCGTGGTTCAACCAGGCCGGATGCCATTTTTTACTTATCAGGCCTTAATAGAGCTGATTGGAAAGCAAGGATTCATGTAGCCAACCAACTACTTTAGTTGGGATGAGGCTTCTTGTTGTTCTAATATTTGGTATTAAAGTAGATTGATCCAATGACCATGGATATGAAGATGGAAATCTTCGAATTATGTGATCATTTACTCATAATATGATGACAATCTCCAATGAAATAGTTAAGGTTTATCAATGCACTCAACAGGATTTAGCTGGACCGAAGAAAGAGAAGAAGAAAAAAAAGTGTCACCGAATTCATGACATTGTGGATGAGCATGATGCAGAAGGAGACACTGTTATATCATGACAAAGAAGAAAAAGATGAACAAGTAGAAGACAACAAAGAAGCAGATGGCAAAGAAGGAAGCAGTTAAGGAAAAAACGATAAGAGGGGAAGAGGCGGAAGGATCCCAAACACCATAATAGATCTCATGCCATGGAATGAATCAAGGAACTAAGGATGTTTCCGATACTCACAGCAGCTTTTGCTGAAGCATGCAGTAGTGCTGGCACGCTGTGATTCTTTTCTACTCATGACATTTATATTGTTTACTTATTAAAAGCCATCCTGTTTATATCATTCCTCATGTAATAGGCGAATGGAAAACCTCACTTCGCACCTGAAGCATGTCAAAATACTGCTTTTTGTAGTATTAGTTTCCTACCAGCATGTTTTGTGTGCTGCAAATAACGATAGATTGTTATAAATGGCGTACTTAACTGAAGTAAAAGCAAAGTAGACAACAAACTGAATAAGTAATCAAGATAGGACAGACATCACATAAATATGTCTATTACACTGGTCTAGTTCTGATCATTACCAGGATTGAATCAAACCACACATCTTGGAACACTGAAGAGGTGTGTAGAAAGAAAAATCATTTTTCTCTAGTATGAAATCTGTTAGGGGCTTGACCAACGCACTAAAAGCTCCAAATCTCATGGAACAAGTTAAATCAATCCCTCAAATCTATCCCATACTAGGCAAACCCAATCTAGCAACCATACAGCAAAGTGAGCCCCATGAGGCACATAACATGGTTTTAGAATCTGTCACTTGTAGGTTGTCAATTATTGACTGTTTAGTCATACATTATCAATCAACCATTACAAAAAATCATGATAAGTTCTTGTCATAAAATGACAAGGGGTGTAACAATGCCCCCTGATTCTATTTAATGAGAAGTCACGAGTTCAGTAGAATTCTGAATAGGTAAGACTTCAAACATTTTTTCCATCTTTGATCTCACAAATTGCAAGATTTACCTATCTTTGTTGAAGTCATGCCTGCCCCCAGTTGGTGATGACCAATGTAGGTAAGAATAAGATCTAGCCGCAAAGTTGAATAACGATTCCGTAGAATTCCTGTGACAAGGTTGATGCATAAAATCGTGGCACCTGATAATGGCTATGGCTTCTTGATACTCTCTTAGTAGGGGTTCTGCCCCCTAGTCGACCAACTATGTCTTGTTTTCTGCATTTCTTCTCTTCTTAGCATAACCTTTGGTCTGGGGTCCCATTGGGCGTGCCTAAAACGTATCAACAACATTTGCTCTTGACTGTACGCAGTCAGTCGTGGCTGACTGAATTGACTTTGCATGGGCATGCTGGAGCCACGTGGGTTAAAAAAGCTGGATGACCAACTTTATCTAACTTCTAGTCAGGACTCAAATCCTCCCGTGCCTTGACTTATGGAAGACTTTCAAAAAGTACCAATTTTATTGCCAATAAGTAAATAAGAACTTGAAATACATTTATTTCACCAAGTTTGTTGATCCTTCTTCCTCTTGGATGGTGGCTGCCTTCTAAAACATGGACCAAAAGACAGGAAAAATTGTCACATCCACCTAGCCAGTACCCTATCTGGCATACCCGAGTGTGTGATCCATAGCCCCAAAGACCAATTCGAGGAAATCAACCTCCCACATTTACAATAATAAAATTAAGAGCAATACTAAATCAATGTTTAAATATTATAAATGAATAATCATATAAAGATTCAAGAGAGATTACAATTCGATCAGAGTGCGGAAATAAGATACCAATAGAGTAAATCAATCATAGAGTTCGGCGGAAAAATACTCTATATCAGCAGCGGAAATGTAGATCAAAACTGAAATGAGATTACAATTGTTTCAAACGTACTAGAAAAGAAATAAACCAATATCTAAACTAATGTCTCTTCAAATCTATAAATAGTATGTTTAAAAGTAAAAGCTTCAATGTCCCATCGTCGACACATGAGCACCAGAGTCGGACTAATCTTAATAAACTCTAGCTTCATACTAGTTGTCTTCACAGTCGTAGTCTTCACAGTCGTATTCATAACTGCTAGTACTTTGTGTACTGTATGAGTCATCCGCTTGGGCTTCGTAGTATTGGCCCTCATAGTCATCAAACCTATAGAAAGATCTAACAACATTGTCAAAAAAGGAATGAGTTCAAAAGAACACAACAAAGCAATTTATTCCATAACACATATAACATGATAGCAAAACATACAAGATGCAATATGATATGAGGCAGTCATGCAAATATGCTTCTAACTTTATGTATGCTGGTCTTTAGTGGCAGACATGCTTTAAGTCATAGTAGCATAATCTTCTGGGTAGGTCTCAAATAACTTTCCCTCAACCATATCGGTATCTTGGGTTCTTCGGTAGTAATTGGATCCTGCATCCCTCGTGGACATTCCATGGCTGGGGTTTAGGTCACTGCTCTCTCACATTACCATTGGTCTGAGTATTGGCGCATGTTAAGGTAAATCTTAGCCCAATGCAAGTCACCTACTTAGTTATATCAAGTCAGGGTTAGATACTTCCATTCATCGTGTCTCGCGATCTTTTCCGATATCCTTCCCACTAAAGTCATCGTATCCTATGGCTATAACCAACTCTAACTACGGACTCATTAACCCTATTGGTCATCCACAAATAGTAAACGGAAAGCTCTCATGTCCTCTCACGGGTTGGTTACTGGTCTTGAGTGCCCATGACCCCAAGTCTACTATTGCAATCCTACCAATGAATGGCCCACACAATGTGATTCATGTCCTTTCACGAGTTGGTTACCGGTCTTGAGTGCCCACAAATCCCCATTGCTGCCACGGGTTACTCTGTCTCAATTCCCTTCCGAATCGGGTCTAATACAACAAGGTAATCCTAGCCAAACACTGCTACACAAGCCCTAGGTATATCAATCAGTAATCATGGAAAGAGTTAAGGGGCACCATAGGAAAGTGTCCCATACCACCTCCACTGGTGTCCAAAGACAAAAATATCAAAAGGACATTCCCCATTCCCCAATTACAATTTAGGCAAACACATTCCAAATCAGTCACTCATAAGCACAACTGATAAACCATTCATGAGAGAATAACCAATCATTCATAATCAAAATAACAAGTGAATCACACGAGTAAAGTCCTACTGTAGTTATAGTAATTACAGCAATAATGTAACTATAAGTAAGTCATAAAAACAGTAGTATGATCATGCAATTCGAATCAAATATAAGCAATCATGTATTAGGAAATTAATTCTGAAATTGTAGAACAACGAATCATGATTAATTCTCTCAATTTCCAGCACTAAGTTGGCCTGACAGAACCCTTGTTTCGTACCCCTAGGCCCTAGAAGACCCTCCACTTATCTCATCCAATAAACCCTGACTCTAGGACGATAAGTTAAAATACTCAGAAACAGATTCTGTTTTCAGTCTAGAACCAATGAAGAATCACATACTGAACCTAATAACCCTCCCTATCATCCCTAGATCAACCCTAGACCCCCCCCCCAACCCTAGCCATAGGATTTGGAAGTCATAGCCCCCCTGCCGCAGGACTTATTTGGTCATATACAACTGCGTCCATTAAGAATTGTCTGGGGGTTGACCTAGGATAGCAATGTTTAAACTCTATTTACTGCTGGTTCTCTAAAAGAGGATCCTGAAGACTGAACCCTGACTTGGGGTTACATCAGGATGTGCAAGGACCTTTAAACCTTGGTGATCCAATCAAAAAGTTCCTATGGCCCCTATTCAGCACTAAACTCTGTTGAAACGAGAAAGAGAACACAGGAATTGAAACTTATGAATTGTATAAAAAATTAATCAATCATCTATGAAAATAAAGGGATCCATCTACAAGTTTGATTGAAGAAATTTAAAACATGGCCATTGAAAGAAAATGCAGAATTTTTGTTTTTATAGAAACAAGGTTCTCAAAAGAAATAGAGTATGAAAACTTCACAAATGAAGATCGTGCGAATCAGTCACCCCAAAGCATTAAAAACGAGAAAGAGAACACTAGAATTGAAACTTACGAATTGTATAAAAAATTAATCAATCATCTATGAAAATAAAGGGATCCATCTACAAAATCTGATTGAAGAAATTTAGAACATGGCCATTGAAAGAAAACACATAAAATTTTATAGAAAACAAGGTTCTCAAAAGAAATAGAGGATGAAAACTTCACTAACGAAGATCGTATGAAACAGATTATGTTTTCAGTCTAGAACCAATGAAGAACCCCATTTAAAATCTAATGACCCTCCCTATCATCCCTAGATCAACCCTAGCCATAGGATTTGGAAATAGTAGGCCCCCCTGCCGCAAGACTTGGTCATATACAATTGTGTCCATTAAGAATTGTCCAGGGGTTGACCTAGGATAGCAATGTTTAAACTCTAATTACTGCTAGTTCTCTAAAAGAGGATCTTGAAGACTGAATCTCGTCCTGGGGTCACATCCATAAGAAAAAAATTTGAGGGAAACTCAAGTTTCGACCAAGTGAAAATGGTAAACCTAGGTGGGAAACTGAAAAATTTGGACGAAACTTAAGACTTTTTCGTGCAAGTTTCGACAGGTTTTAGGGAGTATTTTAGGGTGGCATCATGCATTTAAGCTAATTAGAGTATAAAGAACACATTGGCATATGCATTTTGCTAAAAGAAATCAATGTAGATATGTCATTCAATGTACATAACACCAATGTAGAGTTGTCCGAGAAGTACACTATAAACTTAACTACTTAAGTATATAGCATTCAATATATAATTTCTAACTTTATACTTCAAAACATCAAATACAAAGTAACTGACAATATAAGGAAAGTACAACTCAATGCCAAGAGGAGTGCCTCGGTGGATCCATCTTGTGAGCTGAGTAGTACTATGCCTAGAACATCCTCTCTTCCAACCAACAAACATAAACATCCCATAACATTTTATGTCTGGTCATCAACATGCCTAAGATAACCAGTCTGAGGGAATACGCAATTTAGATAGGGAAGTCCTGATGGAGGGGGCATTTGTCGTGGTATTTGGGGAAACATGAAATAAACAAAAAAATTGAAAATTTGGGAAAACTACGAAACTTGCAGAAAAAAATCCAAGGTTTCCACGAAATTTTCCATGTTTCCCAAAAAATTGGGAATTTTTTTTTGTTCTCATGAATCAGCTGGTCCAGCTTGGTTGAACCAGGTTTCGATAGGTTTCAACAAAATTTTGATAGTTTTGATCGAAACTTGGGATTTCTATTCAGTCCCCTAGTTTTTCTTTTCGAGGTTCCCAAAATGCGAAATTTCTACAAGTTTCAACCGAATTTTGTTCTATGGTTACATCAAGGATGTGCAAGGACCTTTAAACCTTGGTGATCCAATCAAGTTCCTATGGCCCTTATTCAGCACTAAACTCTGTTACCTTAACGTTAGCGCCATAGTCCCAATAAAAGGTTTGTTGTGTGGTATCCTGTGGTATAACTTGACCAGGTTGATGCCTTGAAGGTTTATCGTCAATCTATAAGCATGAACTGAAGGAGCTGATGTAGATGTTCATGCTTTGAAACTTATTTGTCGGTTTCTCTTCATAAAAGCAAGAATCTCTCCCACAAATTTCTCAGGTTTAGCCTCATTGCTTTCAACCTAACGTTGACTTTGCCTCACTCCTTTTGTAGACGTTACTTGTGTAACTTCTTGGTGACATGACCACTTATCATTGTTGATTACTACCAGATTCTTGGCCTTCATAATTGACGTAGGTCTGGGGTTCAAAAACCTGACTCAGATTGATAACGGACCCAAAAGAATGTAGACTCAAATCAAGAGTTCAATGTCAAATCCGTACATTTGGAAGCATAGAGATCCTTAAAAGCAAGTAAAGATCAGCTGGGATATATAAGAGATTAAAATATTAATTGAATGGACTATCTTGTTGGAAGTGTGGGAATAAACGCAACTAATGTTCAGAAACAAAAAGGTATTTTGTGCTGGGTATTAGGATCTTCGACTATAGAAAGTTAGCCTTCAAGTGGTGGAACTCCCTCATATCAACTCTAACTGGTCCAAAATTTGGGGGTTGTGAGTCAATCAACCCGTCTGTGCAAAAACAATTTTAGATTTTCTCATTTTTATAGGAAGTTAATCTAAGATTTATGATAATTAATCAACACATCACGAAACCAGAATCTTATATCCCAGGTGGAAACAAAACCATCAACAATGGAAGATTTCCAGTAATACATCGAGAGAGAAGGGGCAGTAAAACAGAGTACTCACCCAGCACTAAAAATTACTAGGATGAAAAAAGAAAAAGAAAAACGACAAAAGAATACCTGAAGGAGAACTCAGATTCAAAGGAAGATTGGGAGAAGATAGCGTATGCAGTCCACAGCCTCAAGTGGGAAAGCTACGCAATGATTACTGTGTCATCCATCTGAATCTTATAATATGCTTACAAGAAGGGTATTTAAAGACTTGAAAAAGATACTGTGCCTACTTTTATCTGAACCATAACTGCACTTAATTCTAACTCTGACTCTCTTAACAGGATTAATATAAAAGCAAGGAAGAGTATACAACTGTCCCTAATTAAATTTATGCCCAACTATTCTTGCACATGTATCTCCTTAAGGAAAACATTATTATGCTAACCCTTGATCATTGCAGAGGTATTCGAGTTACACATGGAGGAGCTGCGTGCAAAGCAAGAGCAGATATCCAGGAAAGATGATGAGATTAGAGTTTTGGAAGCTATAATCAAGACATTGGGTGGAAAAAGGGATTCATCAACCACAATTGTATGAGTCCCATGTTGTAAATATGATTTTCAAGTAATAGAACATTGGAGTAGTGCTTTCTGGTGCTCTATAATATTCTTCCTTTGTCAATCCCATTTTGAGAAGCTCAACAAGAACTAGTTGTGCTTGCTAGGTACCTGTTTGGTTACAATTCCATGCTGAGAACGACATTCTTTGACAAGATGAACGTTTCTTATTTCTCCCTGAAACGTTTATGTTGAGCTCACGTTTGGCTGTTCACTGAATATGTTCTTGATCTGTTCTCAGTATTGTTTCTAAGAAAAATGGTGTTTTAGGTAAAAACTGATCTTAAAACATAAATGGTGAACGGATATTATTTTTTGAAAATCCATTCGTAAGTTCTCCCTCTCGTGAGTTAGAATTTTGAACTCTGCTGTTGGTCTTGTGTGCAACTTTATTTATCTTTTGGTAGAAAGCGGACGGGTGAACAAGATGCAGATTGACAGAGCAAAGATTAAAACTCTCTTTTTCATTTCATATGGAGAACAGATGGTCTAAACGTCTTCGTGTATTCATTCTCCTCACTGGAAAATACAATTTTGTAGATAGAGCTGTTACATTTACAAAGTGAAAACTGAAATACAACTTGAATATGATTAGTCGAAGTTCTCATACCATTTAACTAATCCGTTCCTGAAATATTAGGTCAAATTACTTGGCAAAACCTAAACCAATACCAAAATTAACAATATATAAATCTGTCTTTTTTTTTTTTTTTTCTTTTTTTAAACTAGAGGGCCTACAAGTCCAAGACCTTAAAATATCTGTTTCCAAGAAAGCCAAATGATTACTGTGATAGCCTTGGTTGACGGAGGAAAAGCGACAACAGGACCCTGAAAGTATCCTATGTCTTGTTTCAGTTTTAAAACAACAAAAATTAATTATATCAATTTACAATGGAATCCATAATTGAAATAGGGTTGTGCAAATTCCTCGAAAGTTATGACTTATTCAGTTCTCTTGGCTTAGGTAATTATTAATCTTAGCTTGAATATAGGCACCATGTTTTATACAAGATCCATCTAAGCCATCACGTGGCTTCTTACCAGGAAAATCATTGAACAAGAGTCGACAGTACTCTGTCACCGGTATCATATAAATGAAGGAAATACTATACATAAGATTACAAACGGAAATAAGTTTTGCCAAAGGCTCCTATTAATAAACTCAGCCAACCTGGGCGGAAGAAGATTATAGTAAAAAATCACCTCCCCCAGCTCCAATAGAAATCTGGCCAAAAAATCAGCGCAGATATTGACTTGCCGAAAATGATACTCGAATAAACAGTCGTGAAATTGCGAGGTCATCTCTCTGATGTCTTCCACAATGTCTTACCACCTTTCAGGTTACCCAACACCATCGCCACTGCCATGCTGAGTTTGAGCAAATAATCATGCGGGGATCTGGAGAGCAGAGAAAGCTTAGAGACAGATGAAGCTTTGTTTCTGTTGAGGGCTCTGATTTACGGAGTGTTAAACTAAATCAATAAAAGGAAGAGTTTTAGATCATTTACCTTAGTGATTTTTTGCAATGGATCTAGACACTGGAAGTACCTCTTTGCGTTCACTTTTCCATCTTTCAGCTTGTGAACTCTATAGGTTATTTCCACGCTTCCAAATCGGCGAACCATAATGATGGAGGTTCAGGATTAGCTTGGAGAATTCGTAGAGCATGAGAGAGTATTCTAAATCATGTGTTTTTTTGTTTGGTTTGACATCCCTCTATTTATAATGTTTTCCCTCAACCCTAATCCTTAATTAGGGTTTTCCTTAAGACTCATTTTAGGGAGGGAATATTAGAGTCCTCTTTAGACTCAATTAAATAGAGGAGTAGTCATCTTAGACTACATAATCATCTTGCCGCCACCTATGGCTAAAATTGTAGTGGGACCCACCCACTAATATTAACATCTCCCACTCGCCACAAGGTGGCGAAGTTATCCAAATGCTCTCATCAACTCTAATCCTTTCATGCGGAAATGGAACGTGCGACCTAAGAGATGTATCTAGGGTAGGAGTGCTATATCAAATCTCCATCTAACCAACATAGCACATCACTTGAAAATTATCTCATTATACCCTAAACAATTCAATTATACCCAGTTCCACATTCTCAATCCCTCATAGTGAGCAATGTGAACTATCCTCATATGATGTACTTGTGCCTTTGTCCAATGACAAGTCGCCCAGGCAATGAGTTACATCATTAATGGGTATAGAATGAAAAGTTTTCCCATAGCCCTCATGTCATTTGGATTATCCCCAACTGCTTTCCCAATCTTGCCTTGCGAGACCACATCATCCATGATCCTAAGGAACAAGCTAAAGTAGCATCATTGACTATGCCATAAAGACTGTCCTCTTTGTGGCATAGTCTAAAGTAAAGGGTACAAGTAGGATCAACAAAATGTGATCCTGATGGCTCACACAGTGATGAAGCAGGGATCCATTCAATCACTCTCATCATCAGTCGACTTCAGCACATGCAACAAACATGCATGCTATGGTGTAACTCCCACTAATATGGGCATGTCACAAAAGAAAAAATACGCCATACAAATCTTGGTTCAATCGCTACTTAAAGCGCCTAACCTGATTCTTCTACAATCAGTCACACATTGACCAATTATAAAAGATTCACATTCGGCTACAATCCAAGCAACACAGAAATGTGATGATTCTATGTACGACCATTGAGATCTCATCTTAGTTCCAACTAGCGTCTGACATTGGTTTGAAAGCCCCCTAAAGCCTTACAAACCCTTAGGCTCATCTTGCTCATTATCTACAAACGCCAAGGTGAATTACCCGTGTGAGTGGGTCAATTCCATGCCTGGTGACATCTTTATAAAATATACTAATTCACTGCATCACATCATTTTCATGTGAGAATAGGCTGAGACTTCTCAAAAGTCTTCTAAGCCAAACTGCCTCTTGAACAGTAGTTGAGCATGCAACATACTCAGCCTACATCGTGAACAAAGTAATGCAAGTTTGCTTCTTGCTGTTCTAAGTAACAGCTCCACCTCCAAGGACAAAAACATAACCTGAGGTAGACTTTCACTGGTCCTGATCACTGCCCCAGTCATCATCACTGTAACTTCTCAAACTCAAATCTGAACCACTATATATGAGCATGAGATTTATCGTCCCACGACGGTAACGAAAAATCCTTTTTACTGCCTGCCAGTGGGTAAGTCCTAGGTTACTCTGGTAACGACTGACCATCCCAACAGCATAGCAGATGTCTGGGCACGTGCATATCATTGAGTACATCAGACTACCAACCGCAAAAGCATAGGGTACTCTTGACATTTGATTTTTCTTCTTCTTCACTCTTAGGGCATTTATCTAGGCTCAATTTGCACGTTTTGTCCATTGGTGTGTCAATGGGCTTAGAATTTTGCATGTGGAATCGTTCAAGGACTTTCTCTAAGTAAGTTTGTTGAGACAAACCTAAGAATGTTCTTTTAGTGATTCCTCACTATCTTGATGCCTAACACAAAGTTGGCTTCGCCCATGTCCTTCATCTCAAATGTGAAGGACAACCACTCTTTAGTGGCGACAATCATGTCAATGTCATTCCCTGCTAAAAGGAAATCATCAACATATAAAGAGAGAACTAAGAATCCTTTCTTGGACCGTTTTATATACACACAATGATCTTCTTCAATGAAATCAAAGCCATTCGAAGTTACGGCATGATGAAATCCAAAATACCATTGTCTGGACGCTTGTTTGAGGCCATATTTGGAACGTTTAAGGCGGCAAACTTTGCGCTCATGTCCCTTGGACTCAAAACCCACTGGTTGATCCATATAGATCTCTTCATCCAGTTCTCCATTGAGAAATGCCGTTTTAACGTCCATTTGAAAGAGTTCAAGATCTAGTCTTGCCACAATGGACAAAATAAGATGAATGGATGCTATCCACACCATAGGGGAGAATGTCTCATCATAGTCCACACCCTCTCTTTGGGTGTAGCCTTTCGCCACAAGTCATGCCTTATATTTGTCAATTGCTCCATTGGCCTTACGCTTAACCTTAAGAACCCATTTGTTCCCAATAGTTTTGCAATTAGGTGGAGGATCAACTAACTCCCAGAGTTGGTTCTTTTCCATAGAACTCAACTCATCTTCTATAGCAGCCAACCATTTGTCCTTAGCATGTGATGATAGCGCTTCCTTTAGGGATGCAGGCTCCTCCTCATTAGCTAAGGCACACAAAAGGGTGTCCCCTTCAATCTTGAATCGCCGACGGGGAATATGTCATCTTGTGCTTTTACGTGCATTGAGATCACAATCGTTTATGGGTGTTGTGTCCCCACTAGGTACACTCCCACTAGGTTCAAAGGCTGCATTCGTGCTCCCACTTGGTGCACTATGACCAATATCTTCTCTAGCGACTAAAGGATGTGTTCTTTCCCCACCCTCGCCAAGAGGATTTGGTATGCTTTGATCCTCCTCTATCTCATAGAAGTCAAGATCTCTATGTGCATCAGATAAACTAGGGTAATTTTCTTCTAGAAACTTGACATCTTGTAAAACCCAGCCCTAACCTTGACCCGGAAACCTTGTTATTTGTAGGTCCAGTGACCCGAAGTAAAGTAAGAAGTCAGCTTTGGGCCATCCCAGTGGAGGACTTGGTGTCTGGCTTTGAATCCATGAAAGTTGATGATGAAGTTCTATTTATGGAAACTGAATCCTGATGAAGATCTGATTAGTTGACGGACTTGGAGTGCTCTCTATCTTGGTTTGAAGGCATTTCCACCTATTAGGTAAGTCACTTGACTTGTGTGCAAAACCCCTTTAGGATTGGATTTGATCTGGGCCTTCAATTCCCTGTTTTGGACTTGCTGTCGGCATTGGTCGATCGATTGGTCGATCGGGGCCAGTCGACCAATCCACTCGACCAATGAGTGCTGTCTTTGGCAATTAGGTTTTTCTTGCTCTATTTAAGCCCAATCTCGAGTCCACTTCGTATTTGCTGCCTCCAAACTCTCTGGAACGAACCAAAGACCTCTGCAAGTCATCTCCCTTGCATCCTTGGTGTTTTCTTGACGGATCTTCGTCGAAACTCTTCCTTTTGCATCAAAAGGTATGTCTACTCTCTCTTCTTCTCCTCCATCTTTGTTTTTCTTTCCTTTTTGAGTTGAGACAGTAGAAGAGATGCTGCATTCTCTGTTGCAAACATCTCTGAACATGTTCTCATGATCATCCTAAGGATTTGAGGCTAGAACAATGATCTTAACCATGATCATTGCAAGCTCTTGAAGGAATCATGATCAAACCATGATCTAATCTTGTTAAACTTCTGATTTGAATTCTGATCTCTTTGGATCTTCGATATTGATCATGTTAGTAGTTAATTACTGTGTTTTCTTTCCATGATCCATAATCTATCAATCTCTAATTGTTCTCTTCTACCATACTATGTGTTCTTCATAAAGCATGGTAGTTACATATATGGTAGGTTTTATTTCCTTATTTAGATTTATGCTTCTAAGCCTATTTCCTTGAAGATCTAAGTATGTTATCATGATACCTTTACCTGAAGCAATGATCCATCCTTCTATTGTTCTTGTCTTTGATTTCTATTTCGAATTCATCAAGATCCATGGTTGATCTAATTATGGTAACTGTTTGTTTCCTAATTTGGATCTTGATATCTTGATTTGATTGGTGTTTTGAGGTCCCCTATATGTTAGAATACTACTGATGTAGTTTACCCCTTGATTAGTACCCTTTTGAACCACCAAATTCGGATTTCATATCTTAAAACTCTGTTTTTTTAGGGCTATCGTCTCGCATTGGTCGATCTGATTGGTCGATCACGGGCCATCGACCAATCCACTCGACCAATGAGTACAGCAACTCTAGAATTGGTCTGTGTTGGATGTTTTGGTATCTTTTCTGTTAGGGATCTTTCCTAATATGTTGTATATACTTGTTTAGGACCTTCTTCTCAAGTTTGCCAAGATCTTACTTGATTTCTTAGGATTCCTTTGCGAGTTATAAAAGGTAAGGATGGTTATTTCCTTAATTACATAGATAGCATGAATCTAGTTTCTATATTTGAATATCATTGATATGATTCCTAAATTAGATTCTTACAATGATATACTACTGTTGCATAACTTTGATTACAGTAGCATTACTTATTCATATTAAATTGATTCATGTATGATTTACTTACCAATGTTATACAAGTGATGGTAATTATTGATTTCTTTCCATATATGAAGTTACCATATATGTGATGATATGAATTGATGTATGTGTATGCTTAAGTATGGTTTGGAAAGGAGAGGTGTCCTTTTGACACTTCTGTCCTTGGACTACTACGGGAATATTATGGGATGTTTCCGGAGATGCCCTCTGGACACCTTCCTAAACTGTTGGATGACGTATCTAGGATTGTCTAGTAGTGTTTGGCTAGGATGTCCTGTTATGTCAGACCCTAATAGGAGGGGTATTGAGACCGAACGACCCGTGGTAGCAATGGGGATTCATGGGCGCTTAAGACCGGTAACCAACCCGTGAGAGGACAGGAATCACATTGTGGGGGCCATTTATTGGTAGGGTTGCATATGGTTAGACTTGGGCTCACGGGCGCTTAAGACCGGTAACCAACCCGTGAGAGGACGTGAGAGCTTCCCGTTTACCATATGTGGATAACCAATAGGGTTGATGAGTCCGTAGTCGGGGACTATGAGGACTCTAGTGTGAAGGATACCGGAAAGGATCGTCGGGGACGAGGAATGGAAGTATCTGGATCCGACTTGATGTAACTAAGTAGAAGACTTGCATTTGGCTAGGTTTTACCCCGACATGCGCCAAGATTTATACCAAATGGTTGTGAGAGAGTGTGTTGACTTAACCCCCTGCCATGGTTTGTCCCGAGGGATGAAGGACCCATTACCAATCGGCTGCTCAAGACCGGTGAAATGATCCGTGAGAGAATCCAAGATATCTTAAATGGTTGAGGATGTGAGTGGACTTTCCTAAAGAAGTACGGTGCTATGACTTAAAGCATGTCCGCCAATAGAGACCAAGCATACATAGAGTTAGATTCATTCATTCATTGCTTGTCTCATATCATATTGCATTTATGATTGTTCGGAATCCTGCCATTTATGTTATTATGGATTTTAATCGCCCTTACCGAGTTTCTTTGAAACTCATTCCTTTATTGTACAATGTTTGTTAGACTATCCTGCAGTGCTTGAGTACTATGACGGTCCCTATGAAGAAGCGCAAGGCGAAGAGGCATATCTCCAGGAAGGTGATTGCGGTTACCACAATTACTCTGAAGATCCCGCGAGTGGTTATGCTCCATACGATGCTTAGTCCGACCATTGAGTGGAAGCGTCCTTGTGCCATTTATGAGATTTACACTTATAAGGATGTTGTCTATAAAGTGGAGAACAATTTAGTTACCCAATGTACTTGCTACTGGGATTAGGATTTGTCTAGTTTATTCTTTTAGAGCTACTTTTCCGCTGGTTGTAGAGTGGGATATTTGCCTCACTTTACTTGTCCGTTTGACACTACGATTATATCTATTATTCCGATTCGGTTTATGATTCATTCTTTCTTTATTGGATCTATGGTTTATCTTCCGCACTTTTATTATGATTGTTCATGATTATGTTATTGTTTATGTGGGAGGTTGATCACTCGATACCTGATCTTCGGGCTGTGGATCACACTCTCGGGTATGCCGGATAGGGTACCGGGCCGGGAGGGCGTGATGATTGGTATCGAGCCCAAGGTTCGAGGAGATCCTAACTACAAAAGACAATAACTGAACATTCTTGAGTCATTGATCTGAAATGACTCTTCTACTCTTAGAAGTGAATAATAGAACACTTAATTAGAAACTTGACCTTTGAGGCATAACAGAACATTTCTGAATAACATACCATAATTATACTTGAACAAATGTCACTAATGCAAGGAAAAGAAATGTGCATAATATACAATAATTAAAGGGAAACAAAATGAACTTCATTAATTTCAAAAGTTTTTACAACGATTACATCTGAAATGCATAAATGGAAATCCTAAGGTACAGTCTATCTAGGTGATCTTCTCTCGATCTCTCGTATGCTCCGAACTCCTCCGCTAGCCGAGTCACCCGATGCTCTATCCTATCCTGTCGTGACTCCATCCTCTCGTACATCTGCTCTGTCCGACCTCCATTCTCTCTAGCATGGAAGTCATCGATCTCATCCGTGCTCCAAGATCCGAAGTCTTTGGAACCGCATGTGAAGGGCCACCGCCTCGAAGTGTGATGAAGGAAACTCGTGATGCACGGGCTCAGCCTCGTGCATATCTGCATCATCTCCGGCCTGATCATCACTATCAGGACCGATATCCTCTCCTCCATCCTCCGACCCCCGATCCTCATCCTCCGATTCATCATCATCCTCACCCTCCGGACCAGGAGATCTCTCTCGATCGCCGTAGTCTCATCCGACGAATGGTCCGAGTCCCAATAGAGTATCCCTATGAACCAGTGTCCACCGGTGTATCCTCGAAACTCACCCCGAAATGCCCGAAGATCAAAGTCGGTAGCCTCCCATAGCAAAGGTTCCGCATGCTAGGCCGCAGAACTAAGTCCAGCATGACCTCGCTGAATGATGTAGGAGAGATCGATCTCGAAGCCCATGTAGATGCGGTAGATGACTAAGGCCTCCATCACCGTGACCCGATGGTGATGTCCGGCTTTCGACATAATGTTTCGGCCGACTATGCGACCGATAATCCGTGCAGAATCCGTCATCCGTCCGCTGGTCCACGGAGTGAAGCATCGACGGCTATCCCATAGCGTAGAGCATATCTCGCGTAGCTCGTACGGCATCGGATGGCTGTCCGGATCTGCTCCTGCAGGTATCCACACACACCGCCGTGGATAGTAAGGAACCCGCAAGATCTCAGCCAGTGTCCGGGTAGAGAAGCGAATCGAGTCCGGAAGACCCCGCTCCCGAGGACAAGTCTAAGTGGATGTCCTTGGCCTCGAGCCTCCTCTCCGTGTAGGTAAGGTTGCTGAAGAACAACCTCACTAGTTCCGGGTATACCGGCAGATCCTCGGTGAAGGGATGAGTCCACTGCAATGTGTCGAACCTCTGCCGAATCCTAAAGGCTCTGAGTTGGCGTAAGTGAAGTAGACGTCCCATCTCGATATTGCAATGGAACGAAGTAGGCCTCGTACAGGAACTCGGCCCGAGGTGTGTCAAACATGTCCGGTCTCCTAACCTCCCGTCTAGGCTCAGAAGGAACCTGACCTCTGCCCCTAAGAGCACCTACAATGCGACCACGACCTCTACCTCGTCCTCGCCCTCCCCTCTGCATAGTGGGTATCTGTGAAAGAGACAAGAGACAATTCCAGTTAGTGCTATTTTAAGATTTGAGCCAAAAGGGTATTTTCGTAATTTTTCGGAAAATTTCAAATTTGGGGGAAATTTGATTTGAATATACTAGCATGTGCGCAATACTTGGAATTTCATGTCTATGAAGTTTGTTTGATGAAAATCGATCGAAAACTTGGATTAAAGCGAAAAATTCAGCAAGAAGGAAAATTTGGGGATTTTGCAATTTAGTTCAAAATTGGATTTTTGAAAAGTTGAAATTGGTTAAATCAAATTGTATGGACTTATCTACAATGTCATCTTGAGCATGTAGCATTTGATCTCGTGTGAAAATTTCAAGCGGTTTGAGAGAAAACGGAATTTTTCTAAAGATATCGATTTCGGTATGAAAACTTTGCGAGATGAACACCATTATGTTAAAACTTGTAGTCTATGCATGGCATTGTGTTTAAAACCTAGGGAATATGTTTCTAAGCATTCCTAAGCATAATTTCTAGCATTGGATACAAGTAAAGCATGGTTTTATTGAAATGCAAGCATGAGAAGATGAAAATGGAAGAAAGAATAAGAGATTTACCTTGTTTGTGAAGATTGTGTGTTGTGGTGTTGTTGTTGAAGCACTAAATCACCTCAAGAATACTTGTGAGAACTCTTGGAGACTTTCCCTAGAGCTCTCCCACCTTTGGAAGAAGTTAGAATGAGGTTGGAATGTGAAAATGAGGCTTATAATGCGAATTTTCGCATTCTGTCTGCATTGGTCGACTCATTGGTCGACCGGGTCGATCGACCAATCACTCGACCAATGGTCACAGAGACCTCATTTGCTGTTGAATTTTTGGAAAATGTGATTTTTGCCTTATGGATTATTGTTTGATGACTATATGGATATATTTGAGCATGATTTAAGTTTTCAAATCATTTGGACTTGTGGTTTATGTTGAAACTTCGAAAATTCGGTATTTTGATGTTCTCGGTTTTGCAGAATGGTTACTCTGAGAAGTGGGCGTGGTGAATCCAGTGGTCATGGTGGTGGTGAGATACCTCAGGGAGGTGGTGAAATACCTCATGGAGGTGGTGAGATACCAAATGTTGATCAGGGTACTCATGAGATACCTGGTGCCCCGAATGTTGGAAGTTTCCGAGATATTGCCAATATTATGGGCAATATGATGCAGCAGCAAGCAGCTCAATTCAACCAGATGTTGGTGGGTTTCATGACTCTGCATAATGAGACCCGGGCTGGTGCTAATGTGAATCCTCATGCCGCAGTCCCTGAATGCGGGAGGTTTAGCTGAACTCCTCATACTACTTCGATGGAGAGTTTTCTCAAGATGCAAGTACCCACTTTCACCGGAGTTACCAAGGACCCCTTGTTTCCCAACAAGTGGCTTCGTGAGTTGGAGAAGGCTTTCCGACATCCTGCAATGCTCGGAAGCTCGGAAGATTTTGTTTGCTGAACGTAGTTGCAACAAGAAGCTAATGCATGGTGGATCTCCACTCGGCCTGTTTTGGAAGGTTTGCATGCAGGAGTTGTAACTTGGGAGTTATTCAAAGAGGCTTTTTGTATGAATTACTTTCCCGAGGCGGTGAAAGATGCGAAGGAAGCTGAGTTCATGATTCTTACTCGGGGATCTCTCGTCCGTGTTGGAGTACCAACGAAGTTCGAAGAGCTTCATTTCTTCGCTCCGCATTCTCTCGAAGGATGACCTCGCGAAAGCAAAGAAGTTCTTCAAAGGACTGCGCCCTGCCATTAAAGCTTACCTCACGAGTCCAGCCTATAGTGAGCTATGCTCAAGTGGTGCGAGAACTCGAAGAAGTTGGAAGAAACGGAGAAGGAAAGTGCTCGTGTGCGAAGCCCCAGGCGATCAAGGAATTTTGGGTTGGTGGATCGTAATGACCGTCGTTTTGTGAGACCTACACCCTATCCCACTCCTACCTTTCGGGCTAAGAGTGTAGGTCGAACACGGGTTTTCAGCAGCCCGGCCGGTTTAGGACAAAGATGGCGGAAACCGACCACCAGCAAGTGCAAGTGCAAGTGCAAGTGCAAGGCCTTTTGTTCGAAGCCCTCTGTTGCAGCCACCCCTCGTTGGATCCAAAGCAATCCTGTGTGCTTCTACTGCAAGCAAGCTGGTCATTTTACTCGTGCTGTCCGAAGCGGCCTGCCAGAGCCGCCCCGGTGGTGAAGAGTGCTCCCGCTCCTCCCTCTCGGTAGAGTTTTCAGTATTTCCAGGTCTTGAGTAGGATCCAAGCCATGAAGTGGTTACAGGTACATTGTTAGTTGCTTCTATTTCTGCATTTGTCTTATTTGATACGGGTGCATCTCATTCGTTCATGTCATCTCGCATTCATCAAGAAGACTAACCTAATCCCCGAGAAGTTGTCTAGTTGTTTATTGATTAGTACACCTACTGGTCCTCGTTGTGAAACTAGATAAGGGGTTATCTAAATGTCCCGTGTTGATTGGTGAGAAGAACTTGGAAGCCAATTTTGTGATTCTTGACATGAAGGACTTCGATGTTATTTTGGGAATTGATTGGTTGACAGCCCACAAAGCCGTGTTCCTTTGTTCCTCAAAGAAGATTCGGGTCCATATCTCGTGGAAGTCCGGTCTTAGAATTTCGGGGTGAAAAGAGAAGGGTTTGTAAGAAGGTGCTGTCTCCGACCGATGCAAGTCTATGCCCTAGTGGATGATGCTTCATCCGAAGGCAAGGGTATAGTGGAGAAGAGAGTCGATGAAGTTAGAGTTGTCTGCGACTTTGTTGATGTCTTCCCCGATGATCTATCGGGAGTGCCTCCGGACAGGGATGTCGAATTTTCTATTGATCTCGTCCCCGGTGCCGCTCCGGTATCTAAAGCTCCGTATAGGATGGCTCCTACCGAGTTGAAAGAGTTGCAAAATCAGTTGAATGAGCTCATTGATAGAGGTTTCGTATAGCCTAGTGTGTCACCTTGGGGAGCTCCGGTCTTGTTCGTCAAGAAGAAAGACGGTAGTATGCGCTTGTGCATCGACTACCGTGAGTTGAATAAGTTGACTATCAAGAATAGATATCCGCTGCCCAGAATTGATGATCTCTTCGATCAGTTGAAGGGTGCAGTTGTGTTCTCAAAGATTGACTTAAGGTCCGGATATCACCAATTGAAAGTGAAGTCTAGTGATATCTTCAAGACAGCTTTCCGAACGCGGTATGGTCACTACGAGTTTAGAGTCATGCCCTTCGGATTGACCAATTGTGAAACCCAGCCCTAACCTTGACCCGGAAACCTTGTTATTTGTAGGTCCGATGACCCGAAGTAAAGTAAGAAGTCAGCTTTGGGCCATCCCAGTAGAGGACTTGGTGTCTGGCTTTGAATCCATGAAGGTTGATGATGAGGTTCTATTTATGGAAACAGAATCCTGATGAAGATCTAATTAGTTGATGGACTTGGAGTGATCTCTATCTTGGTTTGAAGGCATTTCTACCTACTAGGTAAGTCACTTGACTTGTGTGCAAAACCTCTTTAGGTTTGGATTTGATCTGGGCCTTCAATTCCCCGTTTTGGCCTTGTTTATCGCATTGGTCGATCGATTGGTCGATCGGCGATCGACCAATCCACTCGACCAATGGGTGCTGTCTTTGGCAATTAGGTTGATTCTTGCTCTATTTAAGTCTAACCTCGAGTCCACTTCGTATTTGCTGCCTCCAAACCCTCGGAACGAACCAAAGACCTCTCGCAAGTCATCTCTCTTGCATCCTTGGAGTTTTCTTGGCGGATCTTCGTCGGAACTCTTCTTTTTGCATCAAAAGGTATGTCTACTCTCTCTTCTTCTCCTACATCTTTGTTTTTCTTTCCTTTTTGAGTTGAGACAGTAGAAGAGATGCTGCATCCTCTGTTGCAAACATCTCTGAACATGTTCTCATGATCATCCTAAGGAATTACGGCTAGAACAATGATCTTAACCATGATCATTGCAAGCTTTTGAAGGATTCATGATCAAACCATGATTTAACCTCTGTTAATTTCCTAATCTGAATTCTGATCTCTTTGGATCTTCTTTCATTGATCATGTTAGTGGTTAATGGTTGTGCTTTCTTTCTATGATCCATAATCCATAGAATTCTAGTTGTTCTCTTCTACCTTACTATGTGTTCTTCATGATGCATGATAGTACATATATGGTAGGTTTTATTTCCTTATTTAGATTTATGCTTCTAAGCTTTATTCTATGAAGACCTATGCATGTTTTCATGTTTTCATTACCGAAAGCAATGATCCATCTTCCTATTGTTCTTGTCCTTGTTTTCTATTTCAAAATTCCTCAAGATCCATGTTTGATTTATTTATGGTAACTTTTTGTTTCCTAATTTGGATCTTGATACCTTGATTTGATTAGTGTTTTGAGATCTCATATATGCTAGAATACTACTGATATAGTCTACCCCTTGATTAGTACCCTTTTGAACCACCAAATTCGGATTTCATATCTTAAAACTCTGATTTTCTAAGCTACTGTCTGCATTGGTCGACTGATTGGTCGACTGGACCACTCGACCAATCCACTCGACCAATGAGTACAGCAACTCCAGAATTGGTCTGTTTCGGATGTTTTGCTATATTTTCTGTTAGGGATCTTTCCTAATATGTTGTATATACTTGTTTAGGACCTTCTTCTCAAGTTTGCCAAGATCTTACTTGATTTCTTAGGATTCTTTGCGAGTTATAAAAGGTAAGGATGGTTATTTCCTTAATTACATAGATAGCATGAATCTAGTTTCTATATTTGAATATCATTAATATGTTTCTTAAATTAGATTCTTACAATGATATACTACTGTTGCATAACTTTGATTTCAGTAGCATTGCTTATTCATATTGAATTGATTCATGTATGATTTACTTACCAATGTTATACAAATGATTGTAAATATTGATTTCTTTCCATATATGAAGTTACCATATATGTGATGATATGAATTGATGCATGTGTATGCTTACGTATGGTTTGGAAAGGAGAGGTGTCCTTTCGACACTTCTGTCCTTGGACTACTACGGGAATATTATGGGATGTTTCCGGAGATGCCCTCTGGACACCTTCCTAAACTGTTGGATGACATATATAGGATTGTCTAGTAGTGTTTGGCTAGGATGTCTGTTATGTCGGACCCTAATCGGAGGGGTATTGAGACCGAACGACCCGTGGTAGCAATGGGGATTCATGGGCGCTCAAGACCGGTAACCAACCCGTGAGAGGACAGGAATCACATTGTGGGGGCCATTTATTGGTAGGGTTGCATATGGTTAGACTTGGGCTCACGGGCGCTTAAGACCGGTAACCAACCCGTGAGAGGACGTGAGAGCTTCCCGTTTACCATATGTGGATGATCAATAGGGTTGGTGAGTCCGTAGTCAGGGACTATGAGGACTCTAGTGTGAAGGATACCGGAAAGGATCGTCAGGGACGAGGAATGGAAGTATCTGGATCTGACTTGATGTAACCAAGTAGAAGACTTGCATTTGGCTAGGTATTACCTTGACATGCGCCGGTACTTATACCAAATGGTTGTGAGAGAGTGTGTTGACTTAACCCCCGCCAAGGTTTGTCTCGAGGGATGAAGGACCCATTACCAATCGGTCGCCCGAGATATCTTAAATGGTTGGAGGGTATCCAAGATATCTTAAATGGTTGAGGATGTGAGTGGACTTTCCTAAAGAAGTACGGTGCTATGACTTAAAGCATGTCCGCGCAATAGAGACCAGCATACATAGAGTTAGAATCATTCATTCATTGTTTGTCTCATATCATATTGCATTTATGATTGTTACGGAATCCCGCCATTTATGTTATTATGGATTTTAAGCGCCTTCTTCGAGTTTCTTTGAAACTCATTCCTTTATTGTACAATGTTGTTAGACTATCCTGCAGGTACGGAATACTATGACGGTCCCTATGAGGAAGCGCAAGGCGAAGAGACATATCTCCGGGAAGGTGATTGCGGTTACCACAATTACTCCGAAGATCCCACGGGTGGTTATGCTCCGTACGATGCTTAGTCCGACCATTGAGTGGAAGCGTCCTTGTGCTATTTATGAGATCTACACCTACAAGGATGTCGTCTACAAAGTGGAGAATAATTTAGTTACCCAATGTACTTGCTACTTGGGATTAGCTTTTATCTAGTTTATTCTTTCGAGCTACTTTTCCGCTTGGATGTAAAGTGGGATTTTTGCTTCACTTTACTTATCTGTTTGACACTACGATTATATCTATTATTCCGTTTCGTTTATGATTCATTCTTTCAATATTGGATCTATGATTTATCTTCCGCACTCTTGTTATGGTTGTTCATGATTATGTTATTGTTTATGTGGGAGGTTGATCACTCGATACCTGATCTTCGGGCTGTGGATCACACTCTCGGGTATGCCGGATAGGGTACCGGCTGGGAGGGCGTGACTGATTGGTATCGAGCCCAAGGTTCGAGGAGATCCTAACCACAAAAGGCAACAACTGAACATTCTCGAGTCATTGATCTGAAGTGACTCTTCTACTCTTAGAAGTGAATAATAGAACACTTGAATTAGAAACTTGAACTTTGAGGCATAACGTAACATTTCTGAATAACGTACCATGATTATACTTGAACAAATGACACTAATGCAAGGAAAAGAAAAGTGCATAACATACAATAATTAAAGAGAAACAAAATGAACTTCATTAATTTCAAAAGTTTTTACAATGATTACATCTGAAATGCATAAATGGGAAATCCTAAGGTACGGTCTATCTTGGTGATCTACTCGATCTCTATATGCTCCGAACTCCTCTCGCTAGGCCGAGTCACCCGATGCTCTATCCTCGTCTGTCGAGATTCCATCCTCTCGTACATCTGCTCTGTCCGACCTCCATCCTCTCTAGCATGGAAGTCATCGATCTCATCTGTGCACCAAGATCCGAAGTCTCCGGAACCGCATGTGAAGGGCCACCCGCCTCGAAGTGTGATGAAGGAAACTCGTGATGCACGGGCTCGGCCTCGCGCATATCTCAGTATCATCTCCGGCCTGATCATCACTATCGGGACCGATATCCTCTCCTCCATCCTCTGATCCCTCATCCTCATCCTCCGATTCATCATCATCCTCACCCTCTGGACCGGAGATCTCTCTAACGATGTAGTCTCATCTGTCGAATGGTCCGAGTCCCAATGGGGTATCCCCGTGATCTAGTGTCCATCGGAGTATCCTCGAAACTCACCCCGAAATGCCCGAAGATCAAAGTCGAAGCCTCCCATAGCAAAGGTTCCGCATGCTAGGCCGCGAGAACTAAGTCCGGCATGACCTGCTGAATGATGTAAGAAAGATCGATCTCGAAGCCCATGTAGATGCGGTAAATGACCAAGGCCTCCATCACCGTGACCCGATGGTGATGTCCGGCTTTCGGCATGATGTTCCGGCCGACTATGCGACCGATAATACGTGCGAGAACCCGTCATCCGTCCGCTAGTCCACGGTGTGAAGCATCGGCGGCTATCCCATAGCGTAGAGCATATCTCGCGAAGCTCGTACGGCATCGGATGGCTGTCCGAGTGCTGCTCCGGCGGTATCCACACACACTTGCTTGTGGGTAGTAAGGGACCTGCAAGATCTCGGCCGGTGTCCGGGTGGAGAAGCGAATGCGAGTCTGGTGGACCACTGCTCCCGAGGACAAGTCGAGTGGATGTCCCCGGCCCCGAGCCTCCTCTGTGTAAGTAAGGTTGCTTTGAAGAACAACCTCACTAGCTCCGGGTATACCGGCAAATCCTCGGTGAAGAGGTGAGTCCACCGTAAAGTGTCGAACCTCTGCCGGATCTGAAGGCTACGAGCTGGCGTAAGTGAAGTAGACGCCCCATCTCGATGTTGCAATAGCTGAAGTAGGCCTCGTACGAAACTCGGCTCGAGGTGTGTCAAATAGGTCCGGTCTCCTAACCTCCTCTCTCGGGCTCGAAAGGAACCGACCTCTGCCCCCCGAGAGCACCTACGATGCGACCTCTACCTCTACCTCCTCCTCGTCCTCCCCTCTGCATGATGTATCTGTGGAAGAGACAAGAGACATTTCCAATTAGTGCTATTTCAAGATTTGAGCCAAAAGGGTATTTTCGTAATTTTTCGGAAAATTTCAAATTTGGGGGAAATTTGATTTGAACATACTAGCATGTGCACAATACTTGGAATTTCATGTCTATGAAGTTGTTTTGATGAAAATCGATCGAAAACTTGGATTAAAGCGAAAAATTCAGCAAGAAGAAATTTGGGGATTTTGCAATTTAGGTCAAAATTGGATTTTTGAAAAGTTGAAATTGGTTAAATCAAATTGTATGGACCTATCTACAATGTCATCTTGAGCATGTAGCATTTGATCTCGTGCGAAAATTTCAAGCGGTTTGAGAGAAAACGAAATTTTTCTAAAGATATCGATTTCGGTATAAAACTTTGCGAGATGAGCACCAAATGTGTTAAAACTTGTTGTCTATGCATGTCATTGTGTTTAAAACCTAGGGAATATGTTTCTAAGCATTCCTAAGCATGATTTCTAGCATTGGATACAAGTAAAGCATGGTTTTATTGAAATGCAAGCATGAGAAGATGAAAATGGAAGAAAGAATGAGAGATTTACCTTGTTTGTGAAGATGGTGTGTTGTGTTGTTGTTGTTGAAGCACTAAATCACCTCAAGAACACTTGTGGGAACTCTTGGATATTTTCCCTAGAGCTCTCTCACCTTTGGAAGAAGTTAGAATGAGGTTGGAATGTGGAAATGAGGCTTATAATGCGAATTTTCGTATTACGTCTTCATTAGTCGGCGATTGGTCGGCGGGTCACTCGACCAACCACTCGACCAATGGTCACGGTGACCTCATTTGCTGTTGAATTTTTGGAAAATGTGATTTTTGCCTTATGGAATATTGTTTGATGACTATATGGATATATTTGAGCATGATTTAAGTTTTCAAATCATTTGGACTTGTGGTTTATGTTGAATCTTCGAAATTCGGTATTTTGATGTTCTCGGTTTTGCGAGAATGGTTACTACGAGAAGTGGGCGTGGTGAATCCGGTGGTCATGGAGGTGGTGAAATACCTCGGGGAGGTGGTGAAGTACCTCATGGAGGTGGTGAGATACCAAATGCTGATCGGGGTACTCATGAGATCCCTGGTGCCCCGAATGTTGGAAGTTTCGAGAGATATTGCCAATATTATGGGCAATATGATGCGACGACAAGCGGCTCGGTTCAACCGGATGTTGGTGGGTTTCATGACTCTGCATAATGAGACCCGGGCTGGTGCTAATGTGAATCCTCATGCCGCGATCCTGAATGCGGGAGGTTTAGGTGGAACTCCTCATACTACTTTGATGGAGAGTTTTACGAAGATGCAAGTACCCACTTTTCTTGGTGTTACCAAGGACCCCTTGTTTCCTAACAAGTGGCTTCGTGAGTTGGAGAAGGCTTTCCGGCATCTGCAATGCTCGGAAGCTCGAGAAGATTTTGTTTGCTTTGAGCGAAGTTGCAACAAGAAGGCGATGCATGGTGGATCTCCACTCGTCTGTTTTGGAAGGTTTGCATGCGGGAGTTGTAACTTGGGAGTTATTCAAAGAGGCTTTTTGTATGAACTACTTTCCCGAGGCGGTGAAGGATGCAAAGGAAGCTGAGTTTATGATTCGACTCAAGGAACTTTGTACGTGTTGGAGTACCAACGAAGTTCGAGGAGCTTCATTTCTTTGCTCCAGATTCTTTGAAGGAAGACCTCGCCAAAGCAAAGAAGTTCTTCAAAGGACTGCGCCACTGCCATTAAAGCTTATCTCACGATCCGGCCTATAGTGAGCTATGCTCAAGTGGTGCGAGAACTCGAAGAAGTTGGAAGAAACGAGAGAAGGAAAGTGCTCGTGTGCGAAGCCTTGGCGATCAAGGAATTCAGTTCGGTGGATCGCAATGACCGTCGTTATGTGAGACCTACACCCTACCCCACTCCTACCTTTCGGGCTAAGAGTGTAGGTCGGGAACACGGGTTTTCAGCAGCCCGGCCGGTTTAAACGGTATGGCGGAAACCGACCACCAGCAAATGCTAGTGCAAGTGCAAGTGCGAGTGCAAGGCCTTTTGTTCGGAAGTCCTCTGTTGCAGCCACCCCTGTTGGATCCGGCAATCCGGTTTGCTTCTCTTGCAAGCAAGCTGGTCATTTTGCTCGTGCTGTCCCGAAGCGGCACTGCCCAGCGCTTGCCCCGTGGTGAAGAGTGCTCCTGCTCCTCCCTCACGGTAGAGTTTTCGGTATTTCCGATCTTGAGCGGGATCCAAGCCATGATGTGATTACGGGTACATTGTTAGTCGCTTCTATTTCTGCATTTGTCTTATTTGATACGGGTGCATCTCATTCGTTCATGTCATCTGCATTCATCAAGAAGACTAACCTAATCCACGAGAAGTTGTCTAGTTGTTTATTGATTAGTACACCTCTTGGTCTGTTGTGAAACTAGATAAGGGGTTATCTAAATGTCTGTGTTGATTGGTGAGAAGAACTTGGAAGCCAATTTTGTGATTCTTGACATGAAGGACTTCGATGTTATTTTGGGAATTGATTGGTTGACAGCCCATAAAGCTGTGTTCCTTTGTTCCTCAAAGAAGATTCGAGTTCCATATATGTGGAAGTCCGGTCTTTGAATTTCAAGGTGAAAAGAGAAGGGTTTGTAAGAAGGTCTTTATGCTGCTGCTTGATGCAAGTCTATGCCCTAGTGGATGATGCTTCATCTGAAGGCAAGGGTATAGTGGAGAAAAGGTCGACGAAGTCGAGTTGTCTGCGACTTTGTTGATGTCTTCCACGATGATCTATCGGGAGTGCCTCCGGACGAGAGATGTCGAATTCTCTATTGATCTCGTCCCTGGTGCCGCTCCGGTATCTAAAGCTCCGTATAGGATGGCTCCTACTGAGTTGAAAGAGTTGCAAAATCAGTTGAATGAGCTCATTGATAGAGGTTTCGTACAGCCTAGTGTGTCACCTTGGGGAGCTCCGGTCTTGTTCGTCAAGAAGAAAGACGGTAGTATGCGCTTGTGCATCGACTACCGTGAGTTGAATAAGTTGACTATCAAGAATAGATATCCACTGCCCAGAATCGATGATCTCTTCGATCGGTTGAAGGGTGCGGTTGTGTTCTCGAAGATTGACTTAAGGTCCGGATATCACCAATTGAAAGTGAAGTCTAGTGATATCTTCAAGACAGCTTTCCGAACGCGGTATGGTCACTACGAGTTTAGAGTCATGCCTTTCGGATTGACCAATGCTCTGCGGTGTTCATGGACCTCATGAACCGAGTATTTCATGATGTGCTTGATAAGTTTGTGATTGTTTTCATTGATGACATCTTGATCTATTCGAAGAGCGAAGAAGAGCATGCGAGTCATCTAAGTTTCACTTTGCAAAGGTTGCGGGAAAAGAAGTTGTTTGCTAAGTTTAGCAAGTGTGATTTACGGCTTAAGAGAGTGGTTTTCCTTGGTCATGTAGTTTCAGCCGAAGGTATTCGTGTCGATCTGAAAAGGTCCAAGCTGTGGCTGATTGGGAGAGACCGAAGTCGATAACGGAAATAAGAAGTTTTCTTGGATTGGCGGGTTACTACCGAAGGTTTATTGAGAACTTTTCTCGGTTGGCTGCTCCTATGACTAAGTTGACCGGGAAAGAAGAGAAGTTTGTTTGGTCGGCGCTTTGTGAGAAGAATTTCCAAGAGTTGAAGGATAGATTGACAAGTGCCCCGGTTTTGACTATACGATAGTTCCGGTGGTATGACGGTTTATACCGATGCGTCAAAGATTGGTTTGGGTTGTGTCTTGATGCAACATGGCAAGGTCGTAGCCTATGCTTCTCGGCAATTGAAGGATTATGAGCGGAATTACCCCACTCACGATCTAGAACTTGCCGCCGTTGTCTTTGCTTTGAAGATTTGGAGACATTATCTTTACGGTGAGAAGATTGCCATTTTCACGGATCATAAGAGTTTGAAATACTTCTTTACCCAAAAGGAGTTGAACATGAGACAAAGGAGATGGTTGGAACTCGTCTCCGATTATGATTGTGATATTCGGTATCATCTGGGAAAGCAAATGTTGTTGCCGATGCTCTTAGTAGGAAGAACCAGGAAGAAGACTTTGGATTTAAATGCTTTGAGTCTACCATTGTGGTCTTCTATTGAGAGTTTTGGTTTGGAAATCGTCCACGAGAATTCTGATTTTATTCTTTACGCCATGACGGCAAGATCTGGTCTTAGAGATAAGATTGTTGCTCTGCGAGTTACGATCATGAGTTTTTGACCAAAGTTGAGAAGATTTCTTCGAATCTGAGTCGGATCCCGACTTTGGTATATCCATGGATGGTGCTTTGTTGTTTAGAGGAAGGCTGTGTGTGCACAAAAGCGATGAAGTTAAGAATGAAATATTGAAGGAAGCACACCGGTCGGTCTTTCTTGTACACCCGGGAAGCACCAAGATGTACAAGGACTTGAAGGAACATTTTTGGTGGATTGGTCTAAAGGCGGATGTTGGCGATTTTGTTGCCAAGTGTGAGACTTGCCAACGTGTGAAAGCCGTCCGACAACCTCCATCTGGATTACTTCAACCCCTTCCTATTCCTAGTTGGAAGTGGGAAGATATCTCCATGGACTTTGTGACTAGCTTGCCTCGGACAAGTAAAGGCAATGACCTTTGTGTGGGTGATTGTTGATAGGTTGACCAAATCAGCCCATTTCATTCCTATGAAGATCACTCATACTACGGATAAGCTAGCCGGGCTTTATGTGGATAATGTGGTTCAATCTGCATGGTGTGCCTTTGAGTATTGTTTCGGATCGTGATCCTAGGTTCACCTCAAGGTTTTGGAACAGTTTGCGAAGGCCTTGGGAACCCAATTGAACTTGAGTACAGCTCATCATCCACGGTCGATGGACAATGCGAGCGGACAATTCGGACATTGGAAGACATGCTCGGATCTTGCGTGGTGGATATGGGTGGTAATTGGGATGAACACCTAGCTTTAGTTGAGTTTGCCTATAACAACGGTTATCAAGCAACAATAGGCATGGCTCCATTCAGGGCTTTGTATGGTAGTACTTGTAGGACACCTTTGTCTTGGGTGAGGCAATTGAAAGAAAAGTCTTAGGTCTGAGATGATTGAAGCTACAAGTGCTATGGTAGATATGATAAGAGAAAGGATTAAGTCTGCGCTTGATCGAGACAGAAATCTTATCTTGATAAGAGAAGGACCGATTTGGAATTTCAAGTTGGAGAGAAAGTCTTTACGAAGGTCTCACCAATGAAGGGTGTGATGAGATTCAATGTTAAGGGTAAGCTTAGCCCTCGTTACATTGGACCTTTCGAGATTTTGGAAAAGGTTGGACTGTTGCGTATCGATTAGCATTACCTCCGTCTCTTGCTGGTGTGCACAATGTGTTTCATATTTCGATGCTCCGAAAATACATAGAGAATCCGGAACACATTTTGCAGCAAGCACTGAAGGACTTAGTGCTGATTTGACCTATGATGAAGAACCGGCCGAAATCCTGGATAGGAAGGACAAGCGGCTGCGGAATCGCGCCATTCCTTTGGTGAAGATTCGGTGGAAGAACCATACCCCTGAAGAAGCTTCTTGGGAGAAGGAAGAAGACATGAAGGAGAAGTTTCCTTACCTCTTTGGAAGCACGGTACGCTTTCAATTTCGGGGACGAAATTTCTTTAAGGGGGGGAGAATGTGAAACCCAGCCCTAACCTTGACCCGGAAACCTTGTTATTTGTAGGTCCGATGACCCGAAGTAAAGTAAGAAGTCAGCTTTGGGCCATCCCGGTAGAGGACTTGGTGTACGGCTTTGAATCCATGAAGGTTGATGATGAGGTTCTATTTATGGAAACAGAATCTGATGAAGATCTAATTAGTTGATGGACTTGGAGTGCTCTCTATCTTGGTTTGAAGGCATTTCTACCTACTAGGTAAGTCACTTGACTTGTGTGCAAAACCTCTTTAGGTTTGGATTTGATCTGGGCCTTCAATTCCCTGTTTTGGCCTTCTTTGTCTGCATTGGTCGGCTGATTGGTCGGCTGGGCCGATCGACCAATCCACTCGACCAATGGGTCTTGTCTTTGGCAATTAGGTTGATTCTTGCTCTATTTAAGTCTAACCTCGAGTCCACTTCGTATTTGCTGCCTCCAAACCCTGCTGGAGCAGACCAAAGACCTCTCTGCAAGTCATCTCTCTTGCATCCTTGGAGTTTTCTTGGCGGATCTTCGTCGGAACTCTTCTTTTTGCATCAAAAGGTATGTCTACTCTCTCTTCTTCTCCTACATCTTTGTTTTTCTTTCCTTTTTGAGTTGAGGCAGTAGAAGAGATGCTGCATCCTCTGTTGCAAACATCTCTGAACATGTTCTCATGATCATCCTAAGGATTTAAGGCTAGAACAATGATCTTAACCATGATCATTGCAAGCTTTTGAAGGATTCATGATCAAACCATGATTTAATCTCTGTTAATTTCCTAATCTGAATTCCGATCTCTTTGGATCTTCTTTCATTGATCATGTTAGTGGTTAATGGTTGTGTTTTCTTTCTATGATCCATAATCCATAGAATTCTAGTTGTTCTCTTCTACCTTACTATGTGTTCTTCATGATGCATGATAGTACATATATGGTAGGTTTTATTTCCTTATTTAGATTTATGCTTCTAAGCCTTATTCTATGAAGACCTATGCATGTTTTCATGTTTTCATTACCGAAAGCAATGATCCATCCTCCTATTGTTCTTGTCCTTGTTTTCTATTTCAAAATTCCTCAAGATCCATGTTTGATTTATTTATGGTAACTTTTTGTTTCCTAATTTGGATCTTGATACCTTGATTTGATTAGTGTTTTGAGGTCCCCTATATGCTAGAATACTACTGATGTAGTCTACCCCTTGATTAGTACCCTTTTGAACCACCAAATTCGGATTTCATATCTCAAAACTCTGATTTTCTAAGCTCTTTATCTGCATTGGTCGTGATTGATTGGTCGTGGACCACTCGACCAATCCACTCGACCAATGAGTACGGCAACTCCGAGAATTGGTGCATTTCGGATGTTTTGCTATATTTTCTGTTAGGGATCTTTCCTAATATGTTGTATATACTTGTTTAGGACCTTCTTCTCAAGTTTGCCAAGATCTTACTTGATTTCTTAGGATTCTTTGCGAGTTATAAAAGGTAAGGATGGTTATTTCCTTAATTACATAGATAGCATGAATCTAGTTTCTATATTTGAATATCATTAATATGTTTCTTAAATTAGATTCTTACAATGATATACTACTGTTGCATAACTTTGATTACGGTAGCATTGCTTATTCATATTGAATTGATTCATGTATGATTTACTTACCAATGTTATACAAATGATTGTAAATATTGATTTCTTTCCATATATGGAGTTACCATATATGTGATGATATGAATTGATGCATGTGTATGCTTACGTATGGTTTGGAAAGGAGAGGTGTCCTTTTGACATTTCTGTCCTTGGACTACTACGGGAATATTATGGGATGTTTCCGGAGATGCCCTCTGGACACCTTCCTAAAGCTGTTGGATGACATATATAGGATTGTCTAGTAGTGTTTGGCTAGGATGTCTGTTATGTCGGACCCTAATCGGAGGGGTATTGAGACCGAACGACCCGTGGTAGCAATGGGGATTCATGGGCGCTCAAGACCGGTAACCAACCCGTGAGAGGACAGGAATCACATTGTGGGGGCCATTTATTGGTAGGGTTGCATATGGTTAGACTTGGGCTCACGGGCGCTTAAGACCGGTAACCAACCCGTGAGAGGACGTGAGAGCTTCCCGTTTACCATATGTGGATGATCAATAGGGTTGGTGAGTCCGTAGTCGGGGACTATGAGGACTCTAGTGTGAAGGATACCGGAAAGGATCGTCGGGGACGAGGAATGGAAGTATCTGGATCGACTTGATGTAACCAAGTAGAAGACTTGCATTTGGCTAGGTATTACCTTGACATGCGCCGGTACTTATACCAAATGGTTGTGAGAGAGTGTGTTGACTTAACCCCCTGCCAAGGTTTGTCTCGAGGGATGAAGGACCCATTACCAATCGGTCGCCCGAGATATCTTAAATGGTTGGAGGGAATCCAAGATATCTTAAATGGTTGAGGATGTGAGTGGACTTTCCTAAAGAAGTACGGTGCTATGACTTAAAGCATGTACGCCAATAGAGACCAGCATACATAGAGTTAGAATCATTCATTCATTGTTTGTCTCATATCATATTGCATTTATGATTGTTACGGAATCCTGCCATTTATGTTATTATGGATTTTAAGCGCCGTTTTTTTTTTTTTTTTCTTTTTTTTTTTTTTTTTTTTTTTTTTTTTCCCCCCCCCCCTCCGCCCCGCCCCCCCCCCCCCCCCGCGCCGCCCCCCCGCGGCGGGCCTCCCCCCCCCGGGGGGGTTGGCGGCCCCCCCCCTCCCCCCGACCCCCCCCGGGTGTTTTTCCCCCGTCGATGCTTAGTCCGACCATTGAGTGGAAGCGTCCTTGTGCTATTTATGAGATCTACACCTACAAGGATGTCGTCTACAAAGTGGAGAATAATTTAGTTACCCAATGTACTTGCTCTTGGGATTAGCTTTTATCTAGTTTATTCTTTCGAGCTACTTTTCCATTTGGATGTAAAGTGGGATTTTTGCTTCACTTTACTTATCTCTTTGACACTACGATTATATCTATTATTCCGTTTCGTTTATGATTCATTCTTTCATTATTGGATCTATGATTTATCTTCCGCACTCTTGTTATGGTTGTTCATGATTATGTTATTGTTTATGTGGGAGGTTGATCACTCGATACCTGATCTTCGGGCTGTGGATCACACTCTCGGGTATGCCAGATAGGGTACCGGCTGGGAGGGCGTGACACCAATGCTCCTGCGGTGTTCATGGACCTCATGAACCGAGTATTTCATGATGTGCTTGATAAGTTTGTGATTGTTTTCATTGATGACATCTTGATCTATTTCCCGAGGGGGGAGAGGGGCTTGCGAGTCATCTAAGTTTCACGTTGCAAAGGTTGTTAGAAAAGAAGTTGTTCGCTAAGTTTAGCAAGTGTGATTTCTGGCTTAAGAGAGTGGTATTCCTTGGTCATGTAGTTTCAGCCGAAGGTATTCGTGTCGATCCTGAAAAGGTCCAAGCTGTGGCTGATTGGGAAAGACCGAAGTCAGTAACGGAAATAAGAAGTTTTCTTGGATTGGCGGGTTACTACCGAAGGTTTATTGAGAACTTTTCTCGGTTGGCTGCTCCTATGACTAAGTTGACCAGGAAAGAAGAAAAGTTTGCTTGGTCTGACGCCTTTGTGAGAAGAATTTCCAAGAGTTGAAAGATAGATTGACAAGTGCCCCGGTTTTGACTATACCTGATAGTTCCGGTGGTATGACAGTTTATACCGATGCGTCAAAAATTGGTTTGGGTTGTGTACTGATGCAACATGGCAAGGTCGTAGCCTATGCTTCTCGGCAATTGAAGGATTATGAGCGGAATTACCCCACTCACGATCTAGAACTTGCCGCCGTTGTCTTTGCTTTGAAGATTTGGAGACATTACCTTTACGGTGAGAAGATTGCCATTTTCACGGATCATAAGAGTTTGAAATACTTCTTTACCCAAAAGGTGTTGAACATGAGACAAAGGAGATGGTTGGAACTAGTCTCTGATTATGATTGTGATATTCGAGTATCACCTCCGCGGAAAAGCAAACGTTGTTGCTGATGCTCTTAGTAGGAAGAACCAGAAGAAGACTTTGGATTTGAATGCTTTGAGTTTACCATTGTGGTCTTCTATTGAGAGTTTTGATTTGGAAATCGTCCCGAGAATTCTGATTTTATTCTTTCTCGC
This sequence comes from Hakea prostrata, assembly GCF_041222555.1. Lineage (NCBI taxonomy): Eukaryota > Viridiplantae > Streptophyta > Magnoliopsida > Proteales > Proteaceae > Hakea > Hakea prostrata. Next base: position 44,685,111 of record NC_142606.1, on the reverse strand, counting down.
CATGACGGCAAGATCTGGTCTTAGAGATAAGATTGTTGCTCTGCAGAAGTTCGATCAAGAGTTTTTGATCAAAGTTGAGAAGATTTCTTCGAATCCTGAGTCGGACCCCGACTTTGGTATATCCATGGATGGTGCTTTGTTGTTTAGAGGAAGACTATGCGTGCCTGCAAACGAAGAAGTTAAGAAGGAAATATTAAAGGAAGCACACCAGTCAGTCTTTACTATACACCCGGGAAGCACCAAGATGTACAAGGACTTGAAGGAACATTTTTGGTGGATTGGTCTAAAGGCGGATGTTGATGATTTTGTTGCCAAGTGTGAGACTTGCCAGCGTGTGAAAGCCGTTCGACAACCTCCATCTGGATTACTTCAGCCCCTTCCTATTCCTAGTTGGAAGTGGGAGGATATCTCCATGGACTTCGTGACTAGCTTGCCTCGAACAAGTAAAGGCAATGACACTGTGTGGGTGATTGTTGATAGGTTGACCAAATCAGCCCATTTCATTCCTATGAAGATCACTCATACTCTGGATAAGCTAGCAAGGCTTTATGTGGATAATGTGGTTCGTCCGCATGGTGTGCCATTGAGTATTGTTTCGGATCGTGATCCTAGGTTCACCTCAAGGTTTTGGAATAGTTTGCGAAGGCCTTGGGAACCCAATTGAACTTGAGTACAGCTCATCATCCACAGTCGATGGACGATACGAGCGGACAATTCGGACATTGGAAGACATGCTCTGATCTTGTGTGGTGGATATGGGTGGTAATTGGGATGAACACCTAGCTTTGGTTGAGTTGCCTACAACAACAGTTATCAAGCAACAATAGGCATGGCTCCATTCAAGGCTTTGTATGGCAGTACTTGTAGGACACCTTTGTACTGGACTGAGACAGGTGAAAGAAAAGTCTTAGGTCCTGAAATGATTGAAGCTACGAGTGCTATGGTAGATATGATAAGAGAAAGGATTAAGTAGTCCCAGTCAAGACAGAAATCTTATGCTTGATAAGAGAAGGACCGATTTGGAATTTCAAGTTGGAGAGAAAGTCTTTCTGAAGGTTTCACCAATGAAGGGTGTGATGAGATTCAATGTTAAGGGAAAGCTTAGCCCTCGCTACATTGGACCTTTCGAGATTTTGGAAAAGGTTGGACCTGTTGCGTATCGATTAGCATTACCTCCGCCTCTTGCTTGGTGTTCACAATGTGTTTCATATTTCGATGCTCCGAAAATACATAGAGAATCCGGAACACATTTTGCAGCAAGCACCTGAAGGACTTAGTGCTGATTTGACCTACGATGAAGAACCGGCCGAAATCTTGCATAGGAAGGACAAGCAGCTGCGGAATCGCACCATCCCTTTGGTGAAGATTCGGTGGAAGAACCATACCCCTGAAGAAGCTTCTTGGGAGAAGGAAGAAGACATGAAGGAGAAGTTTCCTTACCTCTTTGGAAGCACGAGTACGCTTTCAATTTTGAGGACGAAATTTCTTTAAGGGGGGAGAATGTAAAACCCAGCCCTAACCTTGACCCGGAAACCTTGTTATTTGTAGGTCCAGTGACCCGAAGTAAAGTAAGAAGTCAGCTTTGGGCCATCCTAGTGGAGGACTTGGTGTCTGGCTTTGAATCCATGAAAGTTGATGATGAAGTTCTATTTATGGAAACTGAATCCTGATGAAGATCTGATTAGTTGACGGACTTGGAGTGCTCTCTATCTTGGTTTGAAGGCATTTCTACCTATTAGATAAGTCACTTGACTTGTGTGCAAAACCCCTTTAGGATTGGATTTGATCTGGGCCTTCAATTCCCTGTTTTGGACTTGCTTGATCGGCATTGGTCGACTGATTGGTCGTCGGGCCGATCGACCAATCCACTCGACCAATGAGTGCTGTCTTTGGCAATTAGGTTTTTCTTGCTCTATTTAAGCCCAATCTCGAGTCCACTTCGTATTTGCTGCCTCCAAACTCTGGAGAACGAACCAAAGACCTCTGCAAGTCATCTCCCTTGCATCCTTGGTGTTTTCTTGACGGATCTTCGTCGAAACTCTTCCTTTTGCATCAAAAGGTATGTCTACTCTCTCTTCTTCTCCTCCATCTTTGTTTTTCTTTCCTTTTTGAGTTGAGACAGTAGAAGAGATGCTGCATTCTCTGTTGCAAACATCTCTGAACATGTTCTCATGATCATCCTAAGGATTTGAGGCTAGAACAATGATCTTAACCATGATCATTGCAAGCTTTTGAAGGAATCATGATCAAACCATGATCTAATCTTGTTAAACTTCTGATTTGAATTCTGATCTCTTTGGATCTTCGATATTGATCTTGTTAGTAGTTAATTACTGTGTTTTCTTTCCATGATCCATAATCTATCAATCTCTAATTGTTCTCTTCTACCATACTATGTGTTCTTCATAAAGCATGGTAGTTACATATATGGTAGGTTTTATTTCCTTATTTAGATTTATGCTTCTAAGCCTATTTCCTTGAAGATCTAAGTATGTTATCATGATACCTTTACCTGAAGCAATGATCCATCCTTCTATTGTTCTTGTCTTTGATTTCTATTTCGAATTCATCAAGATCCATGGTTGATCTAATTATGGTAACTTTTTGTTTCCTAATTTGGATCTTGATATCTTGATTTGATTGGTGTTTTGAGTTCCCCTATATGTTAGAATACTACTGATGTAGTTTACCCCTTGATTAGTACCCTTTTGAACCACCAAATTCGGATTTCATATCTTAAAACTCTGTTTTTTTTAGGCTAATGTCTGCATTGGTCGTCTGATTGGTCGACTGGGCCAGTCGACCAATCCACTCGACCAATGAGTACAACAACTCCGAGTTGGTCTGTGTTGGATGTTTTGGTATCTTTTCTGTTAGGGATCTTTCCTAATATGTTGTATATACTTGTTTAGGACCTTCTTCTCAAGTTTGCCAAGATCTTACTTGATTTCTTAGGATTCCTTTGCGAGTTATAAAAGGTAAGGATGGTTATTTCCTTAATTACATAGATAGCATGAATCTAGTTTCTATATTTGAATATCATTGATATGATTCCTAAATTAGATTCTTACAATGATATACTACTGTTGCATAACTTTGATTACAGTAGCATTACTTATTCATATTAAATTGATTCATGTATGATTTACTTATCAATGTTATACAAGTGATGGTAATTATTGATTTCTTTCCATATATGAAGTTACCATATATGTGATGATATGAATTGATGTATGTGTATGCTTAAGTATGGTTTGGAAAGGAGAGGTGTCCTTTTGACACTTCTGTCCTTGGACTACTACGGGAATATTATGGGATGTTTCCGGAGATGCCCTCTGGACACCTTCCTAAAGCTGTTGGATGACGTATCTAGGATTGTCTAGTAGTGTTTGGCTAGGATGTCCTGTTATGTCAGACCCTAATAGGAGGGGTATTGAGACCCGAACGACCCGTGGTAGCAATGGGGATTCATGGGCGCTTAAGACCGGTAACCAACCCGTGAGAGGACAGGGAATCACATTGTGGGGGCCATTTATTGGTAGGGTTGCATATGGTTAGACTTGGGCTCACGGGCGCTTAAGACCGGTAACCAACCCGTGAGAGGACGTGAGAGCTTCCCGTTTACCATATGTGGATAACCAATAGGGTTGATGAGTCCGTAGTCGGGGACTATGAGGACTCTAGTGTGAAGGATACCGGAAAGGATCGTCGGGGACGAGGAATGGAAGTATCTCGGATCTGACTTGATGTAACTAAGTAGAAGACTTGCATTTGGCTAGGTTTTACCCCGACATGCGCCGTACTTATACCAAATGGTTGTGAGAGAGTGTGTTGACTTAACCCCCTGCCATGGTTTGTCTCGAGGGATGAAGGACCCATTACCAATCGGCTGCTCAAGACCGGTGAAATGATCCGTGAGAGAATCCAGGATATCTTAAATGGTTGAGGATGTGAGTGGACTTTCCTAAAGAAGTACGGTGCTATGACTTAAAGCATGTCTGCCAATAGAGACCAGCATACATAGAGTTAGATTCATTCATTCATTGCTTGTCTCATATCATATTGCATTTATGATTGTTCCGGAATCCCGCCATTTATGTTATTATGGATTTTAATCGCCTTTACTTGAGTTTCTTTGAAACTCATTCCTTTATTGTACAATGTTTGTTAGACTATCCTGCAGTCTTGAGTACTATGACGGTCCCTATGAAGAAGCGCAAGGCGAAGAGGCATATCTCCAGGAAGGTGATTGCGGTTACCACAATTACTCTGAAGATCCCGCGAGTGGTTATGCTCCATACGATGCTTAGTCCGACCATTGAGTGGAAGCGTCCTTGTGCCATTTATGAGATTTACACTTATAAGGATGTTGTCTATAAAGTGGAGAACAATTTAGTTACCCAATGTACTTGCTACTGGGATTAGGATTTGTCTAGTTTATTCTTTTAGAGCTACTTTTTCGCTGGTTGTAGAGTGGGATATTTGCCTCACTTTACTTGTCTGTTTGACACTCTGATTATATCTATTATTTTGATTCAGTTATGATTCATTCTTTCTTTATTGGATCTATGGTTTATCTTCCGCACTTTTATTATGATTGTTCATGATTATGTTATTGTTTATGTGGGAGGTTGATCACTCGATACCTGATCTTCGGGCTGTGGATCACACTCTCGGGTATGCCAGATAGGGTACCGGCTGGGAGGGCGTGATAGATTGGTATCAGAGCCCAAGGTTCGAGGAAAAGATAAAGATGGTACCTTCTTTGACTCAGTGCAATCACGAGCAAAGTGTCCCTTCTTTTGGCAGTTTTAGCACGTTATTTTGGACATGTCTTCCTTACCCCCAAGCTTTCCACATTTCTGTTTGACCATTCCCTCCCTAGGTGCCAAGTTCCTGGTGCCCTCCTGATTCCCTCTTTTAAGTCCTTTACATTTGGGCCATTTGCCCTTATGTGTACTTGCCTGAGCAACAAGAGCAGTTGTCCGGGTCGCCTCTAGGCGCTCTGCTTCCATCTCAAGGTGTTGAGCTAGATCAGCATACGTCTTGATTCTCTCGAGATGAGCAAGTACTTGTTTCATTGGTACCCAAGAATCAGGTAAGGTCCTAATCAAGGCATGGATCTGTTGCTCATCAGAAAGGTCATGTGCAACATCTTTTAATTTGCGAACCATTTCCTTGACAGTTCTAATGTGCTCAGTCATTTTATGCTTGGGGTCCCATTCGGTACATCTCAAACTTGAGGATCATACCTCGCAGTCTAGTTGTGGATGTACCACCAAGAGCACGCTTCAGCTCGTCCCACATGGACTTAGTTGTTAGGAAAACCTCATATTCCCCTTGTAGGTCATCTTGCATGGCACTTAGCCTGAAAAACCACGCACTTCGGTCTTTCTTAACCCAAGCATCATAGAGATCCTTATCTCTACGAGATTGGGTAGTCTCTTTTCCCAAGGGAGATTGGTCAGTACAGTCATTTCCGTTGTAAGATGCTCCATGCTATCTTGGTCATTAAGGTAGTACTGGACTTTTCGTTGCCACTTCTCAAAGTTCTCATGGACGAGAAGTTTCTCACCCATGAGAAGGTCAGCAATCACATTTTAGAGGCCATCTAGACTATATCCAGAATGCGAAAAAAGGACATAGTATATATATTTTTTTCACCACTCATTGGAATTTTTTCCAAATTAATTATCCTTAATCCATATTGTGGTGTCAATCATCTAACATTGTTCGATGTGAAACCCCACAAAAAATGTATCGAGAATAATTAATTTAAATTATTCTAATAAGTATACATCGAAGGAATGGGCATCTCCTATCACATAATTGAGCTGTACATATGGGTGCGCATGGGTCCCACCAGAGGAACCCAAAGTTTGGTACTTCTAATGACACATCGAGTCAGTACAAGATTGTGATGCGCAGTGTGGTGGCAACCCTATTACATGGCTTCCAAAAAATAAATAAAATTACATCCCATTAATTATATCTCAAAGAATCCTACTACAACACTACTAGGGTATACACACTTTACATCACTCTCAAATACTAACTCTAGCGTATATACATAAAATGTGTCGTTATGGTAACACCAAATAGGATCTCTTCCATAAATAAATAAATTTTTTTTTATGGTCTATTGTGGAAGAGATTGATTCTGCATCCACCAAGTGGAGCGAATCAAAGGTCTAAACCGCCATGGGAATGTTTAACTGCTAATTCATTTTTGCATAATCATCATAACAAAGAAAGTTAAAACAATATAACTAACATGACAGTAAAGCTAATGATTACAAAAATTGCACAAAAACAAAATTTATGCAAAACAGAGAAATATGCAATCATAAATAACTCCAGTTTTCTAATAACTTTTTAATTCAAAAAACAAAACATAGTACTAGTAGAACTCCAATGGTTTGAGTTTGTGGTTAATAACCACAAATTTAGGAGTTCAAACCTCACTCCAGCAATAGTTCAACCTAAAAAAAAGGCATCTTTTTCTAATAAAAACAAAAAAAACATCACAGAGAAACGTGGATCACTCTCTCTCTCTCTCTCTCTCTCTCTCTCCCTTCCACATAAAGAGGAGAGATTAGGAGTCCATATCTTAAATAAAAAAAATCTCAATAGATTTCGATTACAAAGAGGATCTCACGGCTCATCCGTAGAACTCCCTTAGTTTCACTCTCTCTTAAATAAAAAAAATCCAACAGATTTCGGTTACAAAGAGGATCTCACAGCTCTTCCGTAGAACTCCCTTAGTTTTTTTTTTTAAACAAAAAAAATGGTAAGGAGCGGTTATCAAGAACTCCCCTTCTTTTTTTTTTTAATCATAAAAAAAAACCCTTCTACACAAAGAAAAGAAAAGAAAACTACTTATCCAATTTCATACCACAGATTGGGTAGAGATCAAGAAATTGGTTAAGGATTGAATTTGGCACTCATTAATGTCAATGGATCTTATCAACCAACACCCATAAAACTAGCCGTTGCCAGCGACCCTAACCCCAACCTGGCTCGGATACCAATGTTAAACTAAATCAATGAAAGGAAGAGTTTTAGATCCTTTACCTTAGTGATTTTCTGCAATGGATCTAGACATTGGAGGTGCCTCTTTGCGTTTCCTTTCCGTTCTTTCAGCTTGTGAACTCTACAGGTTATTTCCACGCTTCCAAATCAGTGAACCACAATGATGGAGGTTCAGGATTAGCTTGGAGAATTCGGAGAGCATGAGAGAGTATTCTAAATCATGTGTTTTTTTTGTTTGGTTTTCCATCCCTCTATTTATAATGTTTTCCCTCAACCCTAATCCTTAATTAGGGTTTTCCTTAGACTCATCTTAGGGAGGGAATTAGAGTCCTCTTTAGACTTAATTAAATAGAGCAGTAGTCATCTTAGACTACATAACCATCTTGCCGCCACCTATGGAACAAATTGTAGTGGGACCCACCCTGTGAAATCCAGCCCTAACCTTGACCCAGAAACCCTGTTGATTGTAGGTCTAACAACCCGAAGTAAAGCAAGAAATCAACTATTTATGGAAGACTTGGTGTCTGGCTTAGGATCCATGGAAGTTGATGATAGTGTTCCATTTATGGAAACTTGTTCAGGATTGAAAAGGAAACTGCACCCTGATAAAGATGGGATTAGTTGATGGACTTGGAGTACTTTTTGACTTGGTTCGAAGGCATTTCCACATACTAGGTAAGCCACTTGGTGTGTGTGCAAAACCCCTTCAAGTTTGGATTTGATCTGAGCGTTCAATTCCCTATTTTGGACTTGTTGTCCTGATTGGTCGACTGCTTGGTCGACTGGGCCAGTCGACCAATCAATCAACCAATGAGGTCTATTTTGTTGAATTAGGTCTTAACTTCTCTATTTAAGCCCAACTTCGTGTCTAATTCGTCTTTTGTGCGTCCAAACTTCCTGGAACGAACCAGAGCTCTTCTCAAGTCATCTCCTTTGCATCCTTGGAGGTTTTCTTGTTGGATCTTCGTCAAATCTCTTGCATTTGCATCACAAGGTATGGGATCATCCTCCTCTCTTCTCCATCTTTAGTTTCTGTAGTTTTTCTTTTCTTTTCTAATTGAAAACAGTGGAGTTGATGTTGCATCTCTATTGCAACCATCACTTTACTCATCTTCTCTCTTTTCCTAAGGATTTAAAGCTTGATGGATGATCTTAATCAAGATCATCACTCGCTTTTGAAGGAATCTATGTCTTCATCTTCTTTCCCTTTTTAGATTCAAAGTTCTTCAACCTTAGATCTGTTTTTCTAGAAGTTCTATACATGTTTTCTATGATTTCTTTATCAGATTAGTAATCCATCATTCTTTAGTTTCTCTTCCATGAATTTGCCATGATTTCTCCAAGAACCTTGACTGACCTATTTATGGTAAGTTTTTATTTCCTATTTTGTGACTTGAAGACTTGATGTTATTAGGGTTTTGAAGTCCTCTATAGACCAATACACTATCATTGTATATTCCCTCTTGTTTGGTGGCAATTTGAATCACAAAATTTGGATTTTGGATCAGAAATCTCTGATTTTGTTTGTCACTGACTCTGTTGGTCAACTGAGTCAGTAGACCAATCAATCGACCAATGAAGATAGTAGCCTCTGTTTTGGTTTATTTTTGGTTGATTTGATTCCTATCTTCTGGAGATCTTCCCTAATAAGGTATGTACATTGTCTAGGATCCCTTTCCAAGTTTAGAAAAGATCTTCCTTGATTCTCGAGATCCTTTGCGAAGTAATTAAGGTAAAGATAGTTATTTCCTTAACTACATAGATTGCATGATTTAGTTTCCATATTTGAATCTCTCTGATTTATTTCCATAAATAGATTCTTATATTGATGTACTATTGATGCAACTACTCTAATTACAGTAGCATTACTTGTTTACATTACTTAGTTTATGTATGACTTTATTTACCAATTATATATGAGTTGGATCATGTGTTTGATTACTTTCCATATGGGGAGTTACTATATTTGTGATGTGATTGATTGATGATTGTAACTGAGTAGGTATGGTTTGGGAAAAGAGAGGTGTCCTTTTGACACTTCTGTCCTTGGACATCAACGGGAATATTATGAGATGTTTCCAGAGATGCCCTTTGACACCTTCCTAAACTGTTGGTTGTCATACCTAGGGCTGTCTAGTAGTGTTTGGCTAGGATGTCCCATTATATCAGACCCTAATCGGAAGGGTATTGAGACCGAACGACCTGTGGTAGCAATGGGGATTCATGAGCGCTCAAGACCGGTAACCAACCCGTGAGAGGACAGGAATCACATTGTGGGGGCCATTCATTGGTAGGGTTGCATATAGATAGACCTGGGTTCATGGGCGCTCAAGACCGGTAACCAACTCGTGAGGGGACATGAGAGCTTTCCGTTTACCATATGTGGATAACCAATAGGGTTGATGAGTCCGTAGTCAAGGACTATGAGGACTCTAGTGTGAAGGATACCGGAAAGGATCTCTAGGGGCGAGGAATGGATGTATCTGAAGTTGAGTTGATGTAACTAAGTAGAAGACTTGCATTTGGCTAGGCTTTACCTTGACATGCACTAGTACTTAGACCAATGGTGATGTGAGAGAGTGGTGACCTATACCCTCAGCCATGGATTGTCCCGAGGGATGGAGGACCCACCACCAAACGACGTTGTGTGATGAGACCTTCTTAAAGAAGTACGGTGCTATGACTTAAAGCATGTCTGACAATAGAGACCAGCATACCTAGAGTTAGAATCATAATGCATCATATGTTTTATATCACATTGCATCTACTTTGCTTTGAAATCCTGCCATTTATGTTATTGTGGATTAACTACCTTACTGAGTTTCTTTTGAAATTCACTCCTTTTGTGCTATGTCTTGTTAGATTACTCTACAGGCTCAGAGTATTATGACTGCTTGTATGAAGAAGCGCAGGGAGAGGAGACATATCTCCAAGAAGGTGATTGCGGTTACGACGATTACATTGAAGATTCCGCGGGTGGTCATGCTACTACAATGCTTAGTTCGTCGATAGAGTGGAAGCGCCCTTGTGCTATTTTTGAGATTTATACTTATAGAGATGTTCTCTATATGATTGAAAACGGTTTCCCGATCTGTTTTGGGTGTTGTAGGTTTTGTTTAATGTTGACCTTGAAGTTTGACCGTGATTTCAGTTTTACTATCTTTGAAATATTAGGAAGATGTCTTTGTGGGCCATCTCAGTAGAAGATATGGTGTTTGACCCAAAACCCATGGATATTGATGATGGTGTTTCCTCATGGAAACCTTATTTGATTTGGTGTTGAACTATTTATTTGTGAAGAAGAACTTGATTGATGGACCTAAAGCTTAGTTGGACTTGGTTTGAAGACATCCCTCCATACTAGGTAAGTAGTATGATGTGTTGAAAGAAGCCCATCCAAAAATATTGAAGTTAGGCCCATTAAATCCCTATTTTGAACAAGCTGTCCAGGCAGTGGCATTTTGGTAAATATCTGTTTTGAAGGTTTTCAAAAGCTTTATTTCTTTAATTTCGTGGTAAAATATTCCCATTATGTTTCTAAACCTCTTGATAGCGTGGGATCGACCGTTGAACTTCCTCTTTGGCAATCAATCAACCACCAGGGTCAGTTTGGTGAAATCCTAGTAACTCTTGAACTCTTTGTGCTATTTAAAAGGGAGAACTCCATGTGTTTCACTCTCAATCTGTTTCTAAGCCTTGGGAGAACGTGGGAAGATCCCTAGATCCTCTTCTTCGAAGTCAAGGAAGATCCTCAAGCATCTCTTCAAATTTCTTCATCGGTTCCTCTTCTAAAAGGTTAGTATTCAATTCGTTTCTTCTTTAATTCATTCTTTCTTCTCTACTTTTGATATTCTGATCATGAGAAGGGTATTACACTACTGTAATGACCTCTTCTTTAATTCTTTTAGCCTTAAGTGAATCCCCCAATTCACTCTATGATCTTGAAGCCATATGGCGATGATTCTTGAATTTGATTCCACCAAAGCTCTTAATGATACTTTCCCTAATTTTCTACCTATCTTTATAATTGTGGGGAAGGTCTCATATTATTATCATGACCTTCCCTTGTGTCCGTCCTCATGATTGAGGAGTTGATCCTTGATATTCCTTGGACCATTGGAACCAAAAAGGGAGAGATTTTGAGGGGAAATTCTTGGGTAACCTTCATGAGAGAGTAACCAATTGGCAACCCTTTTATTTTCTATTAATTCATTTGGACCCTCCCCAAAACCTTTCTTGATTGTAAATTCTTTGCCCTAAGGGTGAATCTTTATTATCCCTAGTCTTTTCGTGGGATACACGGATTCTTGTTAGTAAATCCCTAATTATATGATTTGAATTTCTTTCCTTTCACTTTAATTGAGAACCTTATTTTCTCTCATTGGTAGACCCTTCCTAATTCCATTCTTTATTTTGAAATACTAATGAGATTTTCCCTTATCTATCTTGGGTTGTTTTTGTGAGAATTAATTATGGGTAACTCTCATGAGAGGTAACCAACTCTTATGAGAGGTAACCATATCTGAAACCCTAATGTTCTTTTATCTGTTGGAAACTTTCCAACACTTTTTCAGATTGTGCATTCTTTGTTTCTCTTTCCCATGGGTGAATCTTGATTTGTTGTTTCTCTTTCCCTTGGGTGATATTTGTGTTAACCTAAACTTGATCACTATATTTTCTTCATGATTCATGTTTAACCTAATTAGCCTAATTAGGATTTCTAATTATTCTTTCTTCGTTCTTGTTCTTGATTGAGATCAAGAAAAAGATGATGCATCTTTGCAACCATCTATTCCATGATCTCATTCTATTCTTTGAGATCTATGATCATCATCATGATCTTAACCCTAGCTAATAGATTCTTGAAACCTTAACCCTAACCCTTGAATGATCTTTCTGGAAACCTCTTGTAACCTTCCATGTGAGGGAAACCTCATGGGTAATGTTTCTATTAACCTAAACTATATTTCCTATGATTTCTTGTTATTTTCTTGATAACAATCATTCCCTCTCTTTCCATGATCATAACCTTTTCATGAGCCATATGTTATGATGAAACCCTAACCCCTTTATTATTGACCTATTGAGATTGATTTTTCGGACTATGATCTCCCCCATGTCTTCATTTGGGTTAGGTTGTACTTGGTCTTCAACCCCATGAGCAAAGCACCCTTGTATAGCAATATACATGGGGGCGGTTGCTAGTGGCGGTCGATTGAACCAAGTGACCGCCTGAAGCGACCGCCCGGTCTGTTTTCAGGGTTTTGCCCTATTTTGCCCCCTGTTCGTTATAAATAGCATCCCTCGCCCTATTAACGCATTATTATGTTCGGGATTGCTATTTTGGGCAATTAGGCGGCTGTGGAAACGTACGGGATTCAACTCTGAAGTGCTGTTAATGTTATGAAACCTTTTCTCTTCTATTCTTGGTGATTCTGATTAAGGTAATGAATCTCCATCTGCAATTCTCTTCTTTTTAAGCTCTAATTGATATGAACCCATCCCCTTTTTGTTGGTGGTTACCCAATTGATTTGTTGTACTCCCTTTCCAATGTTCTTGATGAGATCCTGTCTAGAAACAAATCCCTGCATTTGTTAATGGATGGATCTAGTCAAGGGGAAAGTTTCTGGGTAATCCATTTATGATAATTGTTAGGTTCCTTTTCACCTAGTGTCTCTTGGAGTGTTAGATTCGAGACTTTGGCCATGATCACTCGAAATCCAAATTGAAAACGGATGATCAGAAGCATAAGTTTTGGATCTGTAACTCTTTGTTTTTGGGGCGGTCACTAGTGGCGGTCGCTCAACCTAAGCGACTGGCTCAAGTGACCGGCCGGTTTCCAGTGTCTGTGTAAGTTTGATTTTGGATTTGTTTTGACTCTTGACTCTTATATATTCTTGTAACCTTATGCCTAGGTGTTCTCTGTTTCAAGTAAAAGTCTTATAATAGTTTATGGAATTCAAGTTAGAGGAATTTTACATAATTACAGGTAAGGACATGCATTCTTATTTATATGCAATTACATATACATGATGATTCTGTTGTTCTATTTACTATTCTTTGATCATGTAACTTGCTGTAATTGTATAAAGCATGTGAATCTTATTGTACACTTGCTGTTTGTGGTATTCCTTGATGTACTTCATCTTTCATGATATTGCACAACTGTTCATGGTATGATAAAGAGTGATTGTAGTGTAGTTGTGATGGAAGGGGTATTCCTTTGGGATATCTTGGCTTGGGATATCAGAAGGCTGTGGAATGGGATACATGCCTGCTGATGTCTCCAGCACTATCATGATTACTTGATGACATACTTAGGGAGTCTAGAATTGCATGGCTAGGTACCCCACATGCTATTACCCTTTCGGCAGGGGAATTGAAGCCGGGTGACCCGTGACAATGGTGACGTGACTATGTTTCATCCAACAGCGGTAACCAGTCCGTGCGGAGACTCAGTGGTCCACTGTTGGTCATGTTAGGGTTGCATATGTTAGGGTTGGGCTCATGGACGTCCAAGGAGCGGACCGGGTGTCGCGAGGAGTCATGAGAGCATCCGCCCCAATAATATGTGGATGACCATAGGGTTAAGGAGTGGAGTCCAACAGAGGTAGCCAGTTCGTGAGGATTCACACTCCTAGGTTGCGAAGGATACTGAACCGAGTTGGTTGGTGCCATAGGGGAAGTATCTGGACTTCATATAGTATGTTACCATTATGACCTTACATTGGATTAGAAACCCCGACATGCGCCAGTACTCATTGCCAATGGTCGTGGTGAGAGAGTTTTGACTTAACACCCAGCCACGGTTTTGAGAGCCAGGTGTGGACTTACCCCTTTGCCCAGGATCCCTACGAGAGGTAACCAGTCCTTGCCGGATCAGAGTGATGAGACTTACCCAGAGGAGGGCTGGTGTATATCTTAAAGCATGTCAGCCATTAGAGATTTGCATAGTTAGATCTTAGTAGCATTCATATTTCTGCATACCATCCATATCATTTCATCTGTGCATTCGTGGATTGTATTGACATATATATGAGAATTGCTTGTTCCTTACTGAGTTCGTTGGAACTCATTCCTTTCATTGTATGTATTATATAAACTGTACAGATGGTTGCACAACGTCGGAAGTTGGAGATGATTCGTATGAAAGAGCCTTCTCATTTGAAGCTGATGTGGCACAGACAGTGATACATGAACTTGCAGAGCATGAAGCCTCCTGAAGATGAAGATTATTTAGTTACTTATTTTGCTTCCGCTGAACTCGATATTACTTTTGATTCTTGATCTTCCTTCTTTCGTTCGTTCTTGGATATTTATTGGAGTATTTGGACTCCTGTAACCTTTTTATTGATTATTGTACTATTCTTGCTCTTGATTCATGTATTTGTATTTATTATTATTGATAGACTAAAACCATGGATCCTGTGACGGATCGCACCCACAGGTTGTCGGGCGGGTAACCCGGGCCTTGCGGGCGGGGTGTGACAAGTTACTCATTGCACTTGTTATTGGGATTAGTTTTTATCTCTTTTCCTTTTCTTTCTGAACTACTATTTCGCTGTTGGTAGAGTGAGATTTCCGCCTCACTTTACTTTATGATTTTGACATTATTGTTACCTTTCGTACTCTGATGATATATGATTTATTTCCTTCCTTATTTGGATATCTCATTTATACTTTGCACATTGATTATTTATGTTCTTGATTATGTTATTGCTTATGTGGGAGGATGATTTCCTCGATACTTGATCTTCGGGGCTATGGATCACACACTTGGGTATGCCAGGTAGGGTATTGGCTGGGTGGATGTGACACACCCACTAATATTAACACGGAGGATTAAGGAGGGGCAGAAAACAGAACACCAGCTGCTCTTAGAAGGCTAACATGGTTGGGCTTTTGTCCTTTAATGGCTCATGAATGTTCTCCTCTCTCTTCCCCTTGGCTCTAAAAGTAAGATTTGTAGTTTCAAAGGTTGAACTGAAAATCGATAGGTGTTAATCTGAGCTTGATCCCCTACAATGGCCATACTAGATAGGGCTTTTGGCATTTATCATCAGCATGTTCCAAGTTGTAGGCAACAAAATCCCTAGTGAAACATTCTTGAACATCCATGGGCCTTTAAAGTCACCACTAAGGACAGCCATTCTGCAACACAAATGGGAAATATATACTTATTATGAGACTCGTACTACTGCACTTGAATTTCTAGAATGCTATTTGTCAATAGATTACTGATTTAGATGAAAGATTTGTTGTATTATTTTTAATATAATAAAAAAATACTAATGAAGGTTCCATTTTATTGGATTTATAAGTGCATAAAACTTTCCTTTATTTATCTCAGGAAATGTTTTTATTTATTCACACATCAGAAACCGAAAATTCAGAATCCAAGTTAATTAATAGGCATGCCTATTAACTTTGATTTATAGTAATAAGACACGCCAATACATGTGCAGTGTACGAGCAAGGACGATGTACCATCCGAGCGCACTCGTTCATGCGCGGCGTGGGTAGTGGGCTGTTTAGGCGCATGCACTTAGCATTTAGATCTGAACCTTGTATTTTGATCAAGGGTGATGGAATTAAATCCAATGAGTTCCAAGAATCCGGTATAAGAAGATACACATATCTATTCGATGGTTCAATATGGACCGTTAGATCATGCAGCCGAACGATTCGACGGCTCAGATCTGAACGTAGGCATTTGTATCCCTATAGAGAGGTGCACCCATATGAATAGGGTTATGAATTGTTCAGTACAGACACCTCAATGCCTATGAATACCCTCTAGCTTCTCAACAGTAAGACACAAAAAGAATCCGAAATTTTCTCTTTTATTGGGTTTTGTCTATGCTTTGCAAAACCTGGGGAAAACAACTTTGAGTTGGGCTTCTATGTATCCTGGGAGACGGTTCACCAGTACCTTATAGCACCTTTCGTGGGTGGCGAATTACGTCTTCAAGACAACGACTATAGTAACGCACCTAGAAGTTCCAGCTTTCACATTGTGCTCTCATGCTTCTGATACTTGTAAATTTACAATCTTAAGACATAATTCATTTTCGAGATGGCAGTCACTGAAGCAACTTGCCATGGACATATCAATTTGGATCGTTTTGATGGAACCAACTTCAAGTTCGCGGGAATAAGAGGCATTTCCTATTGAGTGAATTAAGTGTGGTGTATGTATTGATGACACCCAAGCCAGAAGAGAAGGAGAATGAAACAGTCACAAAGACGTGAAATAGGCAGATGTGGGAGACTGATGACTATTGCTGCAAAGGTCATATTTGGAATTCTTTGTCTGACACTCTATTAGACATGTACCATGAGAAGCAGTCTATAAAAGAGATATGGGATGCTCTGCAGAACACCTACCTAGTGGAAGATGGGACAAGCAAGAAGTTCCTTGCAAAGTAACTCTTTCTGATACACTATGGTAGATAGTAGAAAAATGGAGCAGTTTTATGAAATCAATCAAATCCTCAATCAAATTTTCCAACATGGTATGAAAATGGATGAAAGCATTATTGTCTAAGCCATTTTAGATAAGCTGCCTACCTCCTAGAAAGACTACAAAAAATGTCTGAAACACAAATACGAAGATGTCACTCTTGTAGGATTAGAGAGTGATATGCAAATTGAAGAAGAGTGTTTGTGAAATTAAAAGTAACCGCAAGCGCACGGTATCGTGTAGCTAACGGGTCGATCTCAAGGAGATATGCCACTTTAGAATTTAACCCTCTTAATGATAATGCGAGAGTGCAATGATTCAAATTTGTTAACTAATTAATTAAACTCAAAGAGCGGTCCTAATCCATACATCTAATGCAATCAAATTGAGACGAAAAATAAAGCAAACACAACCAACGCATAATTAATAAAAGGCAGAAAAAAATGCGAACAATAAATAAATAAAAATAAAAGGGAAGTGATCCGAGTGTCAGCTCTAGATCTAGGGAAGGGGAGTATAATTATAATGACTTTGACCGTGGACCCTTTGCCGTAGCTTACAGTCCACTGATCGGGGGAACGGATATTAAAAAAAAAATTGCAGAAAGGAAATAATCAAAGCAATAAAAGGAAAAATGAAACCTTAACCAAAGAGAGGCACGACTGTAGGCATCTTTGATCAAGAACCCAGGGGAAGGGAGAACAATAAATAAATGCTGAAAGTAAAAAACAAAGCAATAAAAGGAAAAAGGAAACCTTAACCAAAGAGAGGCACGACTGTAGGCATCTTTGATCAAAGACCCAGTGGAAGGGAAAGCAATAAATAAATGCTGAAAGTAAATCCTAAATTAAGAATATGGAGGGGTAGATAGAAGCGGGAATGGAGGGGGGGGGGAGAAGATTATTGAAGAATGTTACTTACTTGCATCTTTGAACTTCAAATAATAAAAAAGAATTGAACAAATGATTCGAATATCAACCAACCCTAACAACCAGATCTAGATCTGCAATTGTTAGACTAGAGAAAAACGAATCCTCAAACTTGAAACTTGAAACTTGAACTTGAAATTACATTACATAGAAAAATTAAACCTAAACATTCAATCTAGAAATTATAATCTCACAAAGTAATCAAGGAAAACTAGAGAAAGCCTAAATAAACTAAAGAGAAAAGAAAGAGTGCTTCTACTAAGCTCTAAAACCCGTTTTTCCTTGATGGAGTATGCTCTCCTTTTATAGAGTTTACATGGAGTATGAATCTTGACAAAGTTTGAATCAAACTCAGAGTTCCTATCTGACTCAACCAATTAGGGTTTTGGCGTACTAATCGGACTAACTTAGAGAGATCAAATGCACAATTCCAGCGTTGGATTTGAGGATCAAGAAGTCGTGAAGCTCTCCTCAAAAAATAAGCTCAATCGGACACCAGATGACCATTCGATGGAGGGTTTGATTGAAATTGGACAGAGACATTCAAAAACCGAATTTTTCCCTCTTCCTTTTCTGAATATAATTCTTTTTCCTCTTTTTATTTCTTTGATCACATCCAAATAGGAAATAAGATATTGAAGTATGCAAGGACTCTTTTTCTCCATTAGGACTCTCTCAATAATATCTCTGTAGATTTGATTGAAATTTCTAATCTCATCCATAGATAAAATTTGCTTATTTATCTCTAAAATATTTTGGAGTTGGCCCATAATCATATCACTAGCCCATCATGCTCCAGATCAAGCCCATTTTCGCACTTGAAAATTTGAACGTAGCTCTTGATGTGTAAAATTACATGTTTCATACCCAAAACTCCAAATATTTGCTTAAATCTTGAAAAGTCATAAAATCTGTAGAAACAACATAAAACCCAAGGTAGCTCCACTCTAAGTGTATAAAATGCTTGCTTTATGCCCTAAGATTTCACACATAAATGTGCTCATCAAAGAGGACATAATCCGTGATGGTACTGATAAATCCAAAGTTCTTGTAGTGAAGGAAGGCAAAGACCCTAAAGAGAGGAAGAAAAATAATGACTGTTATGGATATTTTATAATAGACCTGTATGGGTCGACCAAAGAAGAACCAGACCAATCAAACCTTGGTCAGACCACGAATAATACGAAGGTACTAAGCAAGGTATACAATTTGAATTATATCCAACCTCCTTAAAGATAAGGATAAGGATTTCGATCAAGTCGGGTTACTCTTAGAATCCAGATCGGACTCCACAACTACAATCCAAGTAATACTGTCTTGGCGGATAAGACTCCTCTCCCCAGGAAGCTAGCAACAATGACATAGTTCTATTCGAACTCCATTACTACACAGAGAAGGTAACCTCTTCTAAAGTCTATAAATACCCACATATTCATCATTATCAAGTATGCACTCTTAAGTTATTGAATACATCGAGAGATTGAGCTAGCTTCCTTTGTTCGTCTGAACTAACTTGTTCGTCGGAGACGAAACTCGACCACCTTGGTCGAGCACGTTTTTGCAGGTTCGAGCGTTCGACTAGGAGGGACCAAATTCTGCATCAACAATGACAATGGTAAAATGAAGAGGAAGGGGAACTCGAGTTATCCCAACAAGAAACAAAAGTATGTTTAGAAGAAAAAGGGTCACTATTATCACTCTAGCAAGATGGATCATATCAAGAAGGAATGTTGACTTCTGAAAAGGAAATTAGATGAAAAGAACAACCATAAAGAGAACCTAGTGGCTATGATTTATGAAGCTAATGTTCTTGGTGTTGACACTTCCTGATGGGTCGACTCTGGTGCAACTAGACATGTCTGTAATGACAGAAGTCTCTTTTCTGAGTATAAGTCAAAAGAAGATGGGAGCATTCACTATATAGGAAATGCTTCTACTACTACAGTGAAAGGAAAAGGGAAAGTGCAACTTGAGTTCATCTCTGGAAAAACCCTCACTTTGACAGATGTTTACCATGTCCCAAAAGTTAGGATGTGTCTGCAAGTCTGTAAGTAAGGTTCAAACTTGTATTTGAGTTAGATAAATTTATTATGACTAAAGGTGGCTTCTTTGTGGGGAAAGTATATTTGTATGAGGGTGATGCGTCCAAAATCTGCTCAGCCCTTGGATCTCCACGTGATGTCCTGCAAAACGAAAGTGTCAGATGTGGCCCGACCGCTGGGGTCGGGAGTCCACCTCCGAAGGCTAAGTCAGTTGATGAACTTAATCACAAACGGCTCTGCTAGAAGCACAGAGCTAATGAATGAAGAAACGAGAAAGGTGATCTAGATAGCAGGACGCTGATAGTTTGGATCTATCAGTATGTATCTGAACCTGAGTCTCAGATAGTATTCTTTTTGATCGATTGATCTCTCCCTCACCTTGTATGGTAGTGAGGTTTATATAGAGTGTACCTTCGAATCTCCTTCGTTGGATGCACTCGAGCCTTCTTCGGGTAGTCGTTGGATCTTATCACTGAGATCAATTGAGCGATAGACTTCTACTAGTTTGGACTAGTAGAGGACGCCTGAGATAACCGTTAGGTTATGCGATAGTTATCCCTTTGATGATGATTATCCGCAGCCGTCAGTTTGAGTCTGCTGTCATCAGGGTGATTACCCTAATCCATAAGTTAGATTAGGGCACGCTTGCAGCCGAATAAGCTTTCTTCTTCAGCAAGCCATCTTCCGGATCCGGTTCACTCGGGAGTGATTCGGTTTTCTCCGTCTCGACCGGGGTCGAGGGTCGGACCAGGTATGAACCCGGTCTGATCATAAACTCTCCATATCACGAGCCCCCCAGACCAAGCGTTCGATCGATCCCGAGGGCTTGGTTTTTAACTGGGTTCGTCGTCAGGTGATGATCTCTGCGTGCTTCATTAAATGTCATATCACATTTAATGCGGTGGTCACTTTTCCTCGAGCGTTGTGAGTGTAAGGCCACGTATCTTCGTTGCAGTTGATCTGTCGTGGCTCACGTCATCCAGGCGACGGTTTCCGAACGCCTATTTCGGATTCGTGAGTTCAAACTTTCAAAACGTCTTTCAATCTTGATCGTTGATTTTCCCGAACACTCGTGCGGGAGTTTTAAAAGCGGTTCGTTGTCTTCGTAGGTTTCATTCTTCCTGTCTGGAATTTGAACCTTTGTTGTCTGCTTCGCGCCTTCCTGCTCTCAAGCTTCCGTCTCACTGAATCAATAAGTTTACTGGTCTTTTCTTTTTGTAGTTTACTGAAACGAGTAATGGCGGACAATAGGGCTTCTTTAGTACCCCATGTTGGTGATAGCAGTGATGCTTTTGCTTCTCCAGCTCCCGAACAGTCGGATAGTGATAACAAAACCCTAACCGTCCTCTGGCAGGAGTTCGCTGAAGTTTCTCAAAAAGGTTTTGAAAGAAAAACCGAAACTTCTCCTGTCCTTCTCGAGTCTGGATCTTCCAAGATTGTCGAGTCATCTAGGCAGCCTCAAACCTCCGGGTCCAATGGTGGGCCTGGCTTTGTTCCTTCCATTTATAATGGAGAAACCCTTCTTTCAACTGTCCAAGATTTTGACCTTCCTTCCTCTTATCAGGTTAGGGCTCCCCACCCTGATGAGAGGGTTGATTCATCCCTTTCGGGTGAATTTTCTCTGTACATAGATGCACCTGGAAAGCGGGGTTCGCTTTCCTTTTTTAATCCTTTATTCTCCACAGTTTTGAATCACTGGAACATTTGTCCCGGAATGCTCCTCCCCAATAGCTGGCGTCTCATCGTTGGCTTCTTGGGTTTGTGTTTTGAGCTTGGCATTACGCCATCTCTTTCTCTTTTTGTACATTTTCATGTTCTTTCTATCTCCCATCCTCCCGGATGGGTCTTTCTTTCCAAACGCAATAAGGCTGAACTTGATTGGAGGTGCAGCATCCTTGTCAAAGGAACTTGCCCTTCTAATCACAAAAGATGGCGCGAACGATACTTTTTCTGTCGAGCGCCTCCATCAGATCTTAACTTCCCGACCACCTGGAGGAGGTTTACTTCTTCGTCCGAAAGTAACCGGGGCCTACCCTTATCCAAAGAAGACGAGGCGGCCATCAGGAAGATCAAATCCATTCCGTGGTATCAAGAGATACATGGATATGAAGTGGAGTATAACTCCATCCTTCAATCTTCGGGGCTTGGCTCATTGTGAGCTTCTAACCATCATCCTTTGATTTGACTGAAGTGATATGTCTTGAATTATGATTCTTGTCCTTCTTCTTTGCAAGTGCCTCCCCGAACGAACTCGAAAGCCTCGCGGGTGAAGGCCGCTAGGGCCGTTGTGACAGCCGAGCAACGATCGCCCAGGGTCTTGACTGCAAATCAAGAGGCTTCTCTTCCCTCTCCCGACCCCTCTTACGGGGGTATCAGGAATATCAAGCCTGTAGCTGATGCTTTGGGTAAAGGGAAGAAACCAATGGTGGAGAGGGCTAACGTCTCTTCCTCCGTCCGAACCAAGAGGAGGCATGACACAATTGATGCTCCCTCTAACAAAAAATCCGAAGCTTCGACGGATGGTGAGGAGGTCTTCATCCCCAGTGGACCCCGAAGATGACCGACGGGGTCACTCGGGATCCCGAGAAAGCTGCAGTGGAGCTCCCTCGGTTTTGCTCCTTCGATCGCCGGAGTTTGAAGCCCTGGATGACACCTCCCTTGTTAGTCAATCTACAAGGTACCGGTCTTCTTGCTTACTTATGTTTTCATAATTTCTTATGACTTCTTCTAATATCTTCCGTCTTCCCAGGGAATGCTGTGTTGAGCTTTTATCAACACATGGAAGCATTGAGCCGGGTTGGTCGCACCAGCTCCTTGCTGCAAACTTGTGAAGAGAAATTGGCCAAGGCCAATTCCGAAATAGACCAGCTGACCGTAGCTACCGTGGAGCTGCAGAAAAAGCATGAGGAAGAAGTGATCTCCCTCAAGGAAGCTCTTGAAGCTTCGAGAATTCGTGTCTCTCGCTGCCGAGCGCGAGGCCAGGAAGCAAAAGGCAGCTACCACGTTGTTTGGTGACAGCCTTGAAATCAAAAGTAGGGAGCTCGAAGAACATCCGAAGTTGGCAATCCCTAGCAAGCCCGAGCATATAAAGCCGGACCTTCGGAAGGAGTGCATTCGGAAATACCCGAACAGCGTACCTTTCTCCGAATTGCTAGATTTCTACAACATTCAGGCTTATCGCATGGGGCAAAACGACGTTTGGGAGCAGATCCTTGGAACGATCCCCGACTTCGACACTTGCTCCTTTTCGCGAGGTATGCCACCCAGAGGTCTTTGGGAAAGTTGGTATGGATCTTCCAGACTGGGCTCAGGGAGAAGATGATCCTTTTCTAGCTGACCCTTAATATGAGGCATATCTGAATGACGAGCCGGCACTTCCGGAGGAGAAATCACAAGCCGAGTCTCAAGTTGTTGCTGTAGAGGATTCAGCCGATGCCACTCTTGAGGAAGGCTCTTCTCATGGTTCTGAGAAAAGTCCTCCTGACCAGGGTCCCTCGGGCAACAAAGAAGAAAAGGCTTAGGGAGTTGTTCTTTTGTAAAGATGTACCCTCAATTTAATGAATAGACATTTCTTTATTCATGTTGGCCTCAAAATTTCCCCGTCTCCTGCCGAAGTCTTGCCAATATCAAAGTATTAATGATAAAACTTATCACTTAACTTTTCATTCCTCGCCGAATAATGATCTTATAGAAATATTGTGAAGATGCGTTTCGGGAAGATGCGTTAATCTTCCCCACTACTTCATTTATTGCAAAGTCCACACGTTTCCCTTCTGCGAAGTTCAAACGTTTTCCCGCTTTTTGTAAACCATTCACTGTTTCCAATGAATCGGAAATACATCCATTATTTTAATGGCAAGTGCGACGATTGGAGGTTTCTCTCGCATCAGTGCTCGCTTCCACATGTTTCCATGTGGCATCCCTTCGACCGTTGATCTTGCTTTTTGCGGATTTCAAAGCGTCGTTTCGATCAGGGTCGTCGGTTGTCCTTAGCCTTCAACCGTCGTCTTATAGCTTAGGCTATTTAAAGCCTTCGTGGGTACTCTCCATCTATCCCGACTTCGCAAGATAGATTTGCTAAAGTGCCAAAGCAACCTTTCGTCCTTCGGCCTCGCTTCCGTATTCCTCGTACTCCAACGACAGCTCTATCCATTTCCGAACAAGTGAGTTTTTTGATTTCTCATCTCTTTCCCCACTTCCCCCGAAGTAAACTGCACAGTAGTTATACTTGGGGTTTAGTTTGTTGGTCCAGTCGAAGCTTTAGAAAACTAGGGTTTCCCCATTGTTGATGTCGTTTATTTCTGTACTGATACGGCTGGTTTTTTTGTTGTTTTGCATAGTGGCTCCCAAGATCAACCCGAACTTTATTAGAGCAAAATCTTGCAAGAAAAGCGTTCCGTCGGTGGTGGTTGGGGCCAGTGCGGTGGTTTCAGCTAGTGAATCCTCCAAGCGTAAGGCGGCTGGGCGGTGAATCTTCAAGTCGATTCCCGCAGTTTCTATTGATGCCGTCCCTGCGCCTCCTTTGCCCGAAGTGATCGCTCGTCTTTCCCAGGAAGATCTTGATCACTCCGTTGCCGATGGTGCTGCTGGTGAGCCTGTTGGTGAGCTTGTTGGTGCACCCCCGAAGGAGACTCTTCGGGCATCTGAGGCAACTATGTTGGCGTCTGATGAAGGTGTGGTCCCAGCAGGTGCTGCTCCTATTTCTAACTCTAGTGCTTGTTTGGCATCCTCCTCCTCTCCTTCTGAGTTGGAGGATTTTGCCACGAGGAAGCGTCGTCGGGTGACAAGTGATGAAGCTCATCCTTCTCTTGGTGTAGCTCATCCTTCTCATCCTTCGCCTGAATTAGTGTCAAACGAGTTTGACAGAGCGTTGGAATGGTGTACTGCTACTCGAATGACTTCGAGAGCGCAGTTCTTTCCAAACTTCTAGATGAAGTCTTTACGAAGTCACTAGTGATGTAAGTCTTTCTTCATTATCCTCTCGATTTTGAAAAATTACTTTTCTGCTCCTCGCTAACTCGAAAGTTGTTTGCAGGAGTCTTGCTTGTAACTTCCACAACCAAGTGGAAGCGGTTACTAGACTCGGTAGGTTGAGCAATGAAGTTTCTAGGCTTCGGGAAATCTCTCGAAGCTAAAGATGTTGAGATTGCTCACCTTCGGAATCTAGCTTGGGAGGTGGCGGGAGAAAAGAATTCGATGATTGGTCGTCTTCGGTCGGACTTGGATGATGCCGGGGAGAAGATCCGGCGACTGGAGCGAACAGTTGGAAAGTCGGGAGCTAAAGGATCCGAAACATTACCCGAAAGGCAAGCTGTCGTTCCTTTGCCCGAATCCCTTCCAACCGATGTTCGCAGAGCTGCGTCTTCAAGTATTTACACAGTAAGCCTTTTGTTGATATGTTGAATGCTTATAACTTGCAGGCGTACCGGGATGGTGAGAACGAAGTATGGGAATCAGTATTAAGGAAAGATCCTCATTTTGATACGACTCCCTACGATCTTTGTTTGCCATCCTGAAGTATTTGCCGACCCGGGTATTCCTCCTCCCGACCGGACCAAGGATAAGATTGATCGTCCACCTTCCGATCCAGATATTATGCAATATCCGGAAGATTCTCCTGTTTATTCTCCGCTGGAAGAAGTCAATTATGACGAGCTTGTACCGAATGCGAGTTTGGTCGAGGACCATTCTTCTCCTGGACAAGCTGGACAAAGAGTATGAAATTGCGGAGGATTTTCTGAATATCGAAATATTTTTGTAATCCTCATTTCTTCTCTTCTTTTCCTTGACTCCCCACCAATGGTTGACTCATGTGTTTGTTCTAGCAAAGTCGCGTCGATCTTGTATAATTTGTTAACAGTCACCTGTAATGACTTTCTTCTTTGATCAGAGATTGTATCCAGCTCTTGTAATTGTTTTGATACTGGCCTCTTTGGATCTTCTGAAGAAATAAGAAATTACTTTATCTTGAACTTTGCTAGCCACTTGAATCGCCGTTGCATTAGGTCTTAGTTGTCTGAAACAATGCCTTTACTTAAGGATTTCCGGAGAAATACAATAAGTCTGAGAAGGAACTCACTCGGGTTTTAAACCGATGCCTTATACTTAAGGATTTCCGGAGAAATACAATAAGTCTGAGAAGGAACTCACTCGGGTTTCAAACCGACGCCTTGCAAAAGGAACTCACTCGGATTTTCATCCGATGCCCCGACTTAAGAAAGTTTGAAAAATTTTCCATAAGCGTTGAAGTGTTGAAGGACCCACACGAATTTTCATCCGATGCCTTATAGTTGGATCTTGTTCTTGAATGTAGTGTATGATGCCCCCCAATCATAAGATAGTTTGTTGAAAGCCAAAAATTGCATTGATTGAGTTGAAAATGATTACATCACGAACAAAATTGAAATCATCCTCAAGGATAAAACTTTTTGAGATGCCTAGCATTCCACGAACGATCCAACTCTTTCTGGGAATCTATGTTCTTCAGCCTCGTAAGCTCCTCGAACCGACCGGTTTCACAACCATATAGGGTCCTTCCCAGGAAGGGTCCAACTTTCTTTGGTGACGCGGGTCGGAAGCTAGGGTGTTTCTCAACACCAAATCTCCGGCTAAGTACCGACGATTCTTCACTCGAGTATTATAATGAGACGCTATCCTTCTTTGATAATGCTGAGTTCGTGCTATTGCCTTTGCCCGAACTTTGTCCAACAAATCAAGACTATCAAGCAGTCCTTGTTCATTTTCTTTTTCCTCGAACTCACGATCCCGTAACGTCCCCGCCATTATCTCCACAGGTGCCAATGCTTCGGATCCATATGCCAACCTAAATGGAGTTTCTCCTGTAGGTGTTCGAACCATAGTTCTATAAGCCCACAATACATTATGTAGTTCTTCGACCCAAGAAGCTTTGTCGCCTTCGAGTCTTCTCTTTATTCCTTCCAAAGAGCGTTCGGTTAGTAACCTCTACCTGGCCATTGCTTTGGGGGTATGCCACCGAGGACATACGATGCTCGATCATATATGTTCCACGGAATTGCTCAAATTGTGGACAATCGAACCGAGTACCATGGTCGATGACAATTATCTTTGGAATCCCAAAGCGATATATGATTGATTCAAGCACAAATTTCTCCACTTTTTTCTCAGGAATTGTCGCCGGTAATCGGCTTCTACCCATTTTGTGAAGTAATCAATTGCTACTATCAGATATTCCCGTCCGCCCGATGCCTTAGTGAATTTGCCCATGATATCAATTCCCCACATTGCAAAGGGAATGGGATTTAGAATTGAAGTCATAATTTCCGCCGGGCGCTTCGATCTCGTAGCATGAATTTGACAAGCTTACTACATCGACGAACGTAGTCCATAGCAGCCTCTTGGATCTTAGGCCAATATAACCCAAGTCTTAGAATTTTGTGGGCCGGGGCTCGCCACCCATGTGAGCGCCACAAATTCCTTCATGAACCTCAGCCAAAGCTGATTTTGCTCCTTCGGGGCCTATACATCTCATAAGGGGTCCAGCATAAGATCTTTTGTATAGTCTCCCATTCTGAATGACAAATCTAGCTAATCGAATCTTGATCAACCTTGCCTCTCTGGATCCTCGGGTAACTTGTCATCTCTTAGATATTCGATTATTGGATCCATCCAAAGAACGTTCGCTTCAATATAAGAAATTTCTTTCTCGTGATAACTTGGAAAAGTTACCTCTTCAATGTAGACCGAAGGGTCTAGATTCTTTTCCTTGGCATTGGCTAGTCGGGATAGCTCATCTGCCACTGAATTTTCATTCCTCAAAATCTGAGATATCTTCAAATTCCGAAATTGGTTCTGAAATGCCTGCACTATCCCCGATATTTTTGCAAGCGTGGTTCTTTAATGCCATACTCCCCCTGGACTTGGTTGACTATAAGCTTAGAGTCACTATAAATAGTAACATCTGCGATAGCTAATGCCTTGGACAACCGAAGTCCTGCTATCAGGGCCTCATATTCCGCTTTGTTATTACTTGCATCAAATGCGAATCTCAAAGCGTATCGAATAATAAATCCTGTTGGACTTTTTAATAGAATTCCAGCGCCGCTCCATCTTTATTACTCGAACCATCCACATATACCTCCCAAGTGGTTGGTATAATGGGATCCTCAATGGTGGGTTCCACTCGGTGCAGTAGTTTCTACTACAAAGTCGGCTAATGCCCGAGCCTTGATTGCAGTTCTGGGCTTAAAGCTCACTTGGAACTCACTTAGCTCAACCGACCAGGATACCATCCTTCCAGACAAATCAGGTTTTTTAAGAACTTTACTAAGAGGAAAAGTTGTAAATACCTCAATTGGATGAGCCTGAAAATATGGCCTTAGCTTCCTGGAGCCATCATGAGAGCCAGAGCCTACTTCTCAATCTGCGAATATCTCGTCTCCGCATCTAGCAACACGTGGCTTACATAGTAAATCGGCCACTGTTTCTTATCTTTCTCCCGAATAAGTACTGCACTGACCGCCGAAAGGGATGTCGCTAGATATAGCTGTAATATTTCCCCCTTTTCTCGGTCCGGACATGATCGGTGGTTGTCCAAGTGCTTCTTTTAATTCCTCGAAAGCTTTCCGGCACTCTTCAGTCCACTTTGCTTCCTTACTGCCCTTCAGGTCTTTAAGTGCCTTGAAGAAAGGCAAACATTTTTCTCCGGACTTGGAGATAAATCGATTTAAGGCAAGAACTCTCCTCGTCAAACATTGTACATCCCGAACGGTTTTGGGAGCCTCCATATCAATCGAGCTTGTATTTTGGCAGGATTTGCCTCAATTCCCCTCTCGTGATACCATGAAACCTAAGAATTTGCCCGAGGAGACTCCAAAGGCACATTTTTCGGGTTCAACTTCATTTGATGTTTCCTCGCATCGAGAAAACCTCAGTCAAATCTATAATGTGATTTGCTTTTGTAAAGCTTTTCACCAGCATGTCGTCAACATATGCTTCAACATTCTTCCCTATCAGCTCTTTGAAAATCTTGTTGATGGCCCTCTGATATGTTGCTCCTGCATTCTTCAGGCCAAAAGGCATGACCTTGTAATTATAGCTTTCATGATCAGTCATGAAAGCCGTATACTTCTCATCATCCTTATTCATAAGGATCCGATTATACTCGAGTAGGCATCCATGAAACTTAAAGTTTCATATCCTGCAGATAGCATCTATCAAGAGGTCAATCCGAGGCAACGGGTAGCAATCTTTTGGGCAAGCTTTGTTTAGATCCGTGTAGTCTATACACATCCTCCACTTCCCATTCGCCTTTTTCACCATCACCACGTTGGCCAACCAAGTTGGGCACTCGATTGGTTCTATGAAACCAGAATTCTTGAGTTTTTCAACTTCGTTCCGAATGGCTTCATACTTTTCAATAGAGAAATTTCTTCTTTTCGTATCACTTGGTTTCGCCTTAGGGTCTATCCAGAGTTTGTGCTCTGCAATGGCCCGATCGATCCCAGGCATGTCCTCAGCAGACCATGCGAATACATCTTTATTCTGTTGAAGAAATAACTTCAACTCATCTTTAAACTCTTCCAGCTGTTTAGACCCGATATAAGTAATGTTTTTCTCATCCTCGGTACACAGCTGGATTTGCTCCAGTTTCTCCACTGGTTCGGGCCTTTGCATCTCTCGTCTCTTCCCGATCATCTCGAACTTCTATGGGGAGGGCAGTAACCTTCCTCGGACCCTCCTTGTCTTTTAAATAGGCAACATAACATTGCCGAGAGATCTTCTGGTCAGAGGAGACTTGACCGATTCCCATATCAGTCGGGAATTTTATCTTCAGGTGCTTTGTCAAAACAATAGCACCTATCTTGGATAAAGATGGTCGCCCGAGAATCATATTATAGGCTGGTAGTTCTCGAACCACCAAAAAATTGATTCGGACAGTTGTTTCTTTAGGAAAACTTCCAATGGAAAGATCCAACTGAATCGATCCTTCCGCTACTGCAGATGACCCTACAAAGCCATATAGGTGTGTAGATGAAGGTTTCATCAAGTCCTGATCCACCTTCAATTTTTGATACACTTCGTAAGAAATTAGGTCAGCTGCAGACCCTGTATCAATCAATACTCTATGCACTTCCCGCCGTGCAATCTCTACCTTGATGACTATAGCATCATCATGAGGTAAACAAACATCTCTTTCGTCTTCTTTGCTAAAGGTGATAGAATCTTCACCATTCAGCTTCTTCCGCTTCTGCGCCTCTCCGGATCCAACAAATTTGGATTTTGTTTTCAGACTCCGGAATGATTCGGGCTCTGGTCCCCCGAAGATGGTAAGGATGGGTGACCGAGGAGCAGCTTCAATCACCTCCTTGCCTTTTTTAGACTTCGGGGCCTCCCTCGATCGTTCTGAACTAACCGAACGATCCCTTTTAGGAGCAGCCGCACGTGGCCCACGTGGCTCCTCCCTTCTCCTGCTAACAAAACTGGATAGATGTCCCTGAGATATCAATCTTTCAATATCTGCCTTCAGATGACGACAGTCATTAATGTAATGACCATAGTCCTTGTGGAATCGGCAATACTTTTCCCGATCTTGCTGCTCTCCGGGTTTCAAAAGAATTTTAGGCGGCCACTTCAAAATATTTTTTCTTTTGAGGATATTCAAAATATCGGCCCGAGGAGCATTCAATGGAGTGTACTCACTTCTACCGGGGGATCTTTGGCGCCAAGGTTGGGATTTTCCAACCCGATCGCGAACATTCTTCTTTGGCTTCTGCGCTTCGCTCAGAGCCTTTTGTTCCTTATTGGAGACTTTATTATCTCCTTGGCGCGCATCTAGAATCTCCATGACTTCAGCCCGCTTCTCGGCATCTCTGTACCAACTCAGCATAAGTCGTGGGTATAACCTCGTAGTAATAACTCCAGGAGTTTCCTATTTGTGAGTCCCGTGAATAGAGCGGTTCTGCTACTTGTTCATCCAAGTTTTCTATCTTCATCGTCACTTTGTTGAATCTTTTCGAAACTCTCTCGATCGATTCGTTCTTTCCTTGTTTGACAAGAAACAAGGTTTCTTCCGTTTTCTTGACCTGTATCCCACTCCGGAATCGCCCTATGAATTGGTGCGCCAATTCGTCAAAGTTTACGATCCTTCCCGAGGGGAGGTTAGAAAACCACTTTTGTGCCGCTCCGCTTAGAGATGAACCGAAAACCCGCATAAAATTTCATCGAATTACTCCGAAACCGCCATGGTCTCGTTGGTAATAGCCGATGTGAGCTGTTGGATCTCCGGAGCCATCGAATGTTGAGAAGGTAGGCAAACGGAAGTTATGGGGAAACCGATATCCCGCAATTGGCTCAGCAAAGGAGTCTTCCGAATGACCGAGTAAATATCCTCGCTTATTCTTCCCTTAGCCAACTGCCCTAACTTCTCATTGATGTTGGCCAATTCTTGACCAATCTGGGTCGGGTGATCTTCAGCAATACGATCACGACCTCGATTAACACGATCATCACGTGCTACTCGATCATCACGAACAGCCCATCCTTCACGAACGTCATGAACTGCTCGATCATCACGAACGGTTCTTCCGACAAAGGGTGAGTGAGTTCTTACCCCCGTATCCAACCTTGTATTTGAATCAATTGTACTCTCTTGCGGTCTGTCGAACCGATCGCCTCGCCTTGGTTGATCGTCCATCCTCCGAAGTCCTCGGTCTCCTTCACGGAAATTCTGATCAACATTCCGGTCTTCAGCCATTCTTTGGTCACGTGGCAATGCACGTCTCCCTGAATCTTGTTGATCGGGTTCTTGTGGTAAAACCACTCGTCCGGGTGAGCACGCGGAGTGCTTGGCTCACCTCCAAGAGTTGAATCTTTACCTGATCCAATTGATCTTGGATTGTATCGGGAGGAAGATTACGTCCTCCCTGGCCATCATCCACCTCGATAGGATTTTGGCTTTCCGGGGAATATCTCGGATTATTCACCCTGTATCTCGAACACCGGAATTGCGTTGTGCAGCGGCTGCTGATCTAGTCACCATGGCTTTTTCAAGTCTTTCCCACAGACGGCGCCAAATGATTCGTCCAAAATCTGCTCAGCCCTTGGATCTCCACGTGATGTCCTGCAAAACGAAAGCGTCAGATGTGGCCCGACCGCTGGGTCGGGAGTCCACCTCCGAAGGCTAAGTCGATTGATGAACTTAATCACAAACGGCTCGCTAAAAGCACGAGCTAATGAATGAAGAAACGGGAAAGGTGATCTAGATAGCAGGACGGTGATAGTTTGGATCTATCAGTATGTATCTGAACCTGAGTCTCAGATAGTATTCTTTTTGATCGATTGATCTCTCCCTCACCTTGTATGGTAGTGAGGTTTATATAGAGTGTACCTTCGAATCTCCTTCGTTGGATGCACTCGAGCCTTCTTCGGGTAGTCGTTGGATCTTATCACTGAGATCCGTTGAGCGATAGACTTCTACTAGTTTGGAGTAGTAGAGGACTCCTGAGATAACCGTTAGGTTATGCGATAGTTATCCCTTTGATGATGATTATCCGCAGCCGTCAGTTTGAGTCTGCTGTCATCAGGGTGATTACCCTAATCCATAAGTTAGATTAGGGCACGCTTGCAGCCGAATAAGCTTTCTTCTTCAGCAAGCCATCTTCCGGATCCGGTTTGCTCGGGAGCGATTTGGTTTTCTCCGTCTCGACCGGGGTCGAGGGTCGGACTAGGTATGAACCCGGTCTGATCATAAACTCTCCATATCAGAGGGTATGTTTAAGTTAAATATTGGTCATATTTCAATGAATAAAATGAATAATTCTGCTTACATGCTTGGTTCTTTCTCTTTATGGCATGGTCGATTAGGACACGTGAATTTTTGTAAAATGAATGATATGGTTAAACTAGACTTGATTCCTAAAGTTAACCATGATGTAGATAACTGCAAAACATGCATGTTGACTAAGATTAAGGAAGTCTTTTCCTGATGTGAATAGAGATTTTGATATTCTGGACTCAGTAGATAGTGATGTTTGTGACCTTCATGGTACTCCTACTCGAGGAGGAAAGAAGTACTTTGTAATATTTATTGATGATTGTTCCTATTACATCCCCCCAGCTGGTACCCATTTACCCGAATACCTATAGGTGTGATCCACAGCCCCATAGATCAGGTTTCAGTCAATCACAAACCATTCCACACAATAGTCCAATCATGAGCAAGAATAAATCAATGTATTAACACTATTTAAGAAATAAATCAAATGTTAAGGATCTTAGAAGGATCTCAAAACAGAATCAAAGTGAGAAAATGATGTCAAATAATCAAAGTGTGGAAGTAATATCAAATACACAGTATACAACTTAAAAGGAATAACGAAAAATCAAAATTTCCTAAGTGTTTCATTAGGAATGTATCCTTAAGTAAAATATAGTTCTTAAATTCAAAAATCTCCGTATCACGGACTGTATAGATCAGCTCATGAGTCAGGCTAATTCTGGTATGTGCAGTTGAGATACGAACATTCTTCACCGTGAATGTCACAGTTGCCAAAATCTTGTACACCATATGGATTGATCGCCGGTGTTTCGTATTCTTGGATTTCAGTAACATTTGTATCTACAACAAAGTCTAAAACAACGTTGTCTACGAAGGGTGAGCTCAAAAGAACTCAGCGAGTAGTTCACAAACAAATAACAAATATCATAGTCCAAAACAATACATTACATAATACAATATGATATGAGACAAAATGCAAGAATGCGACTATACTCTAACAGAATCTAGTCTCTAACGGCAGACACACATTAAGATATAACACCAGCCTTCTTTGGGTAGGTCTCGTCACTCTGATCTCTCACGAGTTGGTTACCAGTCTTGAGATCTTGAGTAAGGGGTCAACGCATCCCTCTCAGACAATCACCAAGGCTGGGGTTTAGGTCACTGCTCTCTCACCACCATTGGTATGAGTACTGGCACGTGTCAGGGTTATACCTAGCCCAATGAAAATCAACTACTTAGTCACATCAACCTAGGTTTGGATACGTCCCCTCATGCTCTTAGTCACATCAACCTAGGTTCAAATACTTCCCCTCATGCATCTCACAATCTTGGTTTGATATCCTTCCCTACTAGAGTCATCGTCACCTATGGCACCAACCGACTTGAACTATGCTAACTCTTAACCCTATTCGTCATCCACACATAATGGATGGGAAGCTCTCATGTCTCTCACAGGTTGGCTATCAGTCTTGGGTGTAACTACCCCTATAATTCTAACCTGGGATCCATATTGCAGGTTTGAGTACCAGAAGTTCCAGCCGGAATAAGTTGTGGACTATCTGGATAGAAGCCCATGATCTATACCATAAGCCCATGGATCTGGATTTTGCTGATGAAGAACCTGCCATACTAGGAACCCAAAGGAGATACAAGAGAAACCTTGGTGGATCTCTAGCCTGAGTCAAGCTGAGTTTGAAGATGTCCATGGTCGAGGTAGCCCCCCCACATGTTGGTTAAGGTTAGATTAGTGTTGGGGATCAACCGGTTGAGCAAAGCACCCAAGTACTGAAAGATACTAGTGTCACATCCACCCAACCGGTGCCCTATCTAGCATACCCGAGTGTGTGATCCACAACCCCGAAGATCAGTATTGAGGAAATCAACCTCCCACATTTACAATAATATAATCAAGAACAAGACTAATATCAATGTTAACTACATTAACTGAGAGATCAAAATATGATTCAAAAGAATATACAATATAATCAGAGTACAGAAAAATGATACTAATAGAATAAATCAAATGTAGAGTGTAGCGGAAAATCACTCCACAGAAACAGCGGAAATGTAGATCAAAACTAAAAAGAAAGATTACAACCAATTCCCAAAACAAGAGGAAAAGAAAAGAAGTAATAAAAAACTAAACTAATATTTCTTCAAGTCTATAGAGGACACTTCTAAAAGTAAAGGTCTTTATATCCAGATAACGTTGTACTAGCACATGAGTATGACTAATCCTAATACGCTCCTCCATCACCATGATATTCTTTACAGTCGTAGTCATTGTAGCTAGCACCTTGGGTATAGTATGAGTCATACAAGGCAAAATCATATTCTGTTCTGTCATAGTCATCAACACCTGTAGATAGATCTAACAAAGATGTTTGCAAAAAGGAGTGAGTTCAAAAGAACTCAGCAAGGCAGTTTATTCCAAAATAACACAAATAAGCATGATATCAAAACATAAAGGATGCAATATGATATGAAATAGACATGCATGTATGATTCTAACTCTATGTATGCTGGTCTCTATTGGCAGACATGCTTTAAGTCATAGCACCATACTCCTTTGGGTAGGTCTCAATTCACTCTCCCTCAACCATCTCGGTATCTTGGGTTTCCGGTGGTAATTGGGTCCTACATCCCTCTCGGACATTCCATGGCTGGGGTTTAGGTCACCGCTCTCTCACATCATCATTGGTCTGAGTATTGGCGCATGTCAAGGTTAAACTTAGCCCAATGCAAGTCTTCTACTTAGTTATATCAAGTCAAAGTTAGATACTTTCATTCCTCGTCCGATATCCTTCTCACTAGAGTCAGCGTATCCTATGGCTACAACCAACTTGGACTATGGACTTATCAACCCTATTGGTCATCCACAAATAGTAAACGGGAAACTCTCATGTCCCCTCACGGGTTGGTTACCAGTCTTGAGCGCCCATGAGCCCAAGTCTACTACTACAACCCTACCAATGAATGGCCCTCACAATGTGATTCATATCCTCCCACAGGTTGGTTACCAGTCTTGAGTGCACACAAACCCCCATTGTTGCCACGGGTTACTCGGTCTCCATACCCTTCCGAATCAGGTTTGATATAACATGGTAAACCTAGCCAAACACTGCTAGACAAACCCTAGGTATGTCAACCAATAATTAGGGAAAGAGTCAAGGGGCATCATCGAAAAGCGTCCCATACCACCTCCACTGATGTCCAAAGATAGAAATGTCAAAAGGACATTCCCCATTCCTCAATTATACTTAAGCAATCACATTCCCAAATCAGTCATTCACAAGAACAACTGATAACACAATACATAGGAAAATAATCATTCATACATGATTGAAATAATAATTGAATCATATGAACAAGTCATATTGTAGTTGAAGAAATTACAGCAGCAATATAATTATAAGAAAGCTAAGACAACAGTAGTATGATCATGCAATCCAAATCAAATACAAGTAAACATGCATATTAGGTTATTAGGGAATCAACCGTCCTTACCTTAATTAACTTCGAAGAATTCCGTAGAAATAAAGAGGATAGGTCCAAAGTTAGCAAATAAACCCTAAACAAGGATAGTTCAATCATTAGGAACAAGCTCACAAAGATTAGAAGTCAATCAGATCGAAACAGACCAACAAAACAGCTATTGTCAGCTTGGGCTGATTCGCTGGGTCTACTAGGCAATCGACCCAGCCAATCAACCCAAGGTACTGTACGGACATAAACCTGATCTTTTTTTATCCGAAACTCAACTTTCAGGATTCAAAACACTCCGAAATTTTGAGGGAAACTCTATAACAGTAGTTTAAGACTATCTAGCATAGTTTAGACATCAACAATGATCAAAAGGATAGAATTCTAAATTAATAAAAAACTAGGTTTTCAGAGAAATAGTCTGTGAATTCTACAGAGAGGCTAGAGAATGAGAATTCACTCTAAAAGAATAATAACAGTAGATCATAGTTAGAAACTAACATAGGAATGGATTTAACATGCTTTGAAATAAAAAAACAATAGAATGATCACACATTCATGAAGATTTCACAAGATCTCTTCTTAAAATCAAGTTGTGTAGATCATAGAAGCATTGGAGTGAATGGAGATTCACTCACAACTATGGAGATTGAAGAAGAGGTATTTGCAAGGATACAAAACCATCTTCATAATCATAGAGATGAGAAGAAATCAATAGAAGAGTAGATTAATTGAATAGTATGAGTGACTACTAACCTTAATGACGAATAATCGCCGAAGAACTTGAAAATTCGCAAAGGATCTTCCACAACACCAAAGAGAGGGCTTGAGAGAGGCTTCCCACGTTCTCCAGAGGCTTTAGAAACAAGTGTGGCTGAAAACCATGTAGTCCCATTAAATAGAGCATCAAAACCCTAAAAATCAGAATTTCACAATCAAGCCCTTGAGACTGTGGGTCGATTGGCCCAATAGAACCAAGTAGTTGACCCAGGCTGACAGCAAGCCCAGATCAGGGAATTGAAGCTCCAAACCTCAAAATTTTCAATGGGGCTTCTCCCAACTCAACAAGCAACTCACCTAGCATTGAGGGATCCCTTCAAACCATGCCCAACTAGGCTTCAAGTCCCTCAACCAAGCTCTTCTTCTTCAAGGTGCAGTTTCTTCTCCAACTCTGACAAGGTTTCCAAGTATGGGACTCCATCATCAATCTCCATGGGTTCTGGGTCAAACACCTTGTCTTCCATTGAGATGGCCCACAATTGCCTTCTTCCTTCACTTCAGGTCTTTGGACCTACAAACAAATGGGTTTTCAAGTTAGGGTTAGGGCTGGATTTCACAATTAGGGGATGGTTGCTTAGGGCGGTTGATTCACCCAACCAACCGCCCCAAGCGGTCGGCTAGGTTTAAATGTGGGGTTAAACCCTAATTTTGCTTTGACCCTCTATAAATAACCATCCATGACTTAATTTTTTATTATTTTATTTGTGGAGGTTATTGTGGACGATTGGGAGGCACAACACATGTGTCCGGTGGTGAAGAACGCTCGATTCATGGCTAGGTTTGGATCCTTGATCCATCTAGCGAATTGATTGGAGGTTAGTTGATCACATACTCTCCACACTTGTCTCTCTTGAGTATTAATGTGTTTTTTCTTCTCTCCATGATTCTATAGATAATAAGTTTGATGGCTAGAACCTTTCCATCGACGATCTCGATAGATCATACCCGAAGATGGATCTCATATCCGAATCAAGGGTTGATTTAGTTGAAGGAGATGACATGATTCCTAAACCATTCTTCTTTGTGGTTTTTAGATTGAGATAGACACTTTAGCATGTTAAGAATGAAATTTGGATTTGGATCATCCCAAAATCAAATCGAGATGGGTGGTCAAAAGTTGGAATTTCAAACTTGAGAGTCTGCTTGAATGAGGGGCGGTTGCTCAGGGCGGTTGATTGACCCAACCAACCTCCATAAGGGACTAGCTAGGCCGCTTTGCTCTGTTTTGATTCTGTTCTTAATGAATGACTTTATAACTTGCTGTTAAATTAGTTGAAGTGATCCATTGATTATAATATGTTAAGAATGATGAGTAATTGTACACAATTTACTGTGTGATGTTGAATGATGAGTTGATGTAACTATGCTTGAGGGTACCCTTAGCTTGGGATATCTTGGATGGTGGTATAAGAGACTATTCTCTGATGCCCCCAGCACTATCATGGTTGCTAGATTACATATCTAGGAGTCCTAGATTCATGGTTAGAAACCCTTACATGCTACTACCCTTTCAGCAGGGGTATTGAAGCCGAGTGACCCGTGATAACGATGATGTGGCTCTATTTCATACTATAGTGGTAGCCAGTTGGTGTGGAGACTCAGTGGTCCATTGTTGATCATGCATTGGTAGGGTTGCATATGTTTGGGTTTGACTCATGGGTGTCCAATGAGCGGCCTAGGAGTCGTGAGGGGATGTGAGAGCATTCGCCCCAACAATATGTGGATGACCATAGGGTTAGGGAATTGAGTCCAATAGAGGTAGCTAGTCCATAAGGATTCCCATTCCTAGGTGGAGAAGGATACTGAACCAAGTTGGTTGGTACCATAGGGGAAGTATTTGGACCATATGTAGTATATCACTGTATGACCTTGCATTGGGTTAGAATCCCTAACATGTGCCAGTACTCATGCCAATGGTTGTGGTGATAGAGTGTGGACATAAACCCTAGCCATGGTTGTTTGACGAGGACTGTACCTATCACATCCCCCCAGTCGGTATCCTAACTACAATAGCCGGAGGTGTGATCCACAGCCCCGAAGATCAAGTCTCAACAATCATCCTCCCAAATAGCACAATAGTATAATCATGAGAAAGAAATAATCATTGTGTTAATGTAATTAAAAGAATAATCAAAGAATGGATCTTAGAAGGATCTCAAAACAATATCAGAGTGCAGAAAATGATACCAAAATAATCAGAGTAAAAGAGGACGTGGAAGTAAACTCTAATAGTCAAAGTGCGGAAGAATAGTCAACTAAAGTATTACATCTGAAAGAATTAAAGAAGACTTGAAATTGTTCTAAGTACTACTCATAGTATGTCTCCTT
Source organism: Hakea prostrata (assembly GCF_041222555.1). NCBI lineage: Eukaryota > Viridiplantae > Streptophyta > Magnoliopsida > Proteales > Proteaceae > Hakea > Hakea prostrata. Next base: position 44,646,293 of record NC_142606.1, on the reverse strand, counting down.
ATCAAAAAGGTAATGTCTATATTCAAAGATCTCTGTATCTAGTACGGGGTACTCCAGCTCCAAAATCGGACTAATCTTGGTACGTGCAGTCTTCACATGAACATTCTTCACTGTGATGTTCGTGATCGCCAATACTTTGTATACCGTATGGATCACTCGACGTGGTCTCGTATTCCTAGATCTCGACGTCATCAACACCAGCAGAAAAGTCTACAACAAACATTGTCCCCAAAGGGTGAGATGAAAAGAACTCAATGAGTAGTTCAAATACAGATAACAATTAGAATCAATATTCAAGAACAAAGAATGATGCAATATGATATGAGATAATATGGAAGTATGCATCCAACTCTAACATACACTAGTCTCTAATGGAGGACACACATTAAGATAGACCACCATACTCCTCTGGGCAGTCTCAATCACTCTCCCTCATGGCTCTTAAGAACGTCTTTTGGGTTCTCCGCGGTAGTTGGGTCAAGGCATCCATCTCGGACTATCACCATGGTTGGGGTTTAGGTCACCACTGTCTCACTCCACCATTGGTATGAGTAATGGCGCATGTCAGGGTTATACCTAGCCCAATGCAAGTCATCTACTGAGTCACAACAACTTGGGGCCGGATACTTCCTTTCCTTGCCTCTCGCAATCTGTTCCAATATCTTTCCCCCTAGAGTCATCGTATCCTATGGCTCCAACCAACTCGAACTACAGCCTCTTAACCCTATTGGTCATCTACATATAATAAACGGGAAGCTCTCATGTCCTCTCATGAGTTGTCTACTAGTCTTGAGCCCAGGCTTATTATAATGTGACCCTACCAATGAATGGCCCCCAGGATGTAATGTTGTTCTCTCATAGGTTGGATACTAGTCTTGAGCACCCACAAGCCCCATTGCTGCCATGGGTCACTTGGCCTCAATACCCATGCCGATAGGGTGAGATATGACAGGGTTTCTAACCAAACACTTCTAGACAGTCCTAGGTATGACATCCAATAATCATGGACATCATAGAATTGCATCCCATACCACCTCCACTGATGTCATGACATAAACACCCAATTGGCATTCCCCATTCCACAATTACAACCTAAGCAATCGCATTACAATATGATTCCAAACATAACACCATATCATAACTCATTCACATTCCAATATCCACATATTCAACAAAGATGCATAACATCATTACTAATAGCATTCTGAAATTACAAGGCATATCTATCATGATTAAGTCCTAAAACAGTAATATAAATCATCCATTCAAGTTCTATTACAAAATAAGAAAGTAACAAATAACCTTATGTTATTTGTAAGTGAACATCCTCACCTTATTGTCGATTTGAAACCGTTGAAGAGTAGACCAAAAGATAGATTCAAACTTGCCCAAAAAGTCATAAGAATATGATGATTCAATGTTAGGAACAAACCCTAAAGGTACAAAGATGAAAAGAGTGAAAATCAAGGCCTTTTGCTGTCATTGTACCCTTTGGTTGCTTGGCTTGGTCTCCTGAGGCTGCCAAGCCAATCGACCAAGGCTACTATGTATGGATAGAACCTAGAATTGGTCGGAAACTATCGTTTGGGTTCCAAATCACTCCAAAATTAATTAGAAAACTCTGAAATAATAGTAGGACACTATCTAGTATGATTGAGGCATCAATCAAGGCCAAAGGAATAACAAGTCCTTTAGGTTTTATCCAAAATCAAACCACAAATTCATGGATAGACTAGAATGAATCTCCATTCACTCTATGGCTAAGAGAATAGTAGAGTAAGGTCTGAAAACAAGAATATGATCTAGCATGGATTGGAAATCAAACTAATCAAAGAGAATAACAATCATATAGATTCATACTCGGTCTTTACCGAAATCACACTGTGAAGTTCACTGAAGAGCTAGAGTGAATGGAGATTCACTCTAGAACTAAGAGAATGGAAGAATAGGTCATTATAGTAGCTTTGGACCTTCTTCAAAGTCTCTACAGTAGGTAGAAACAATAGAGAAAGTAGAACTAGAGAGAAGAGAGTGAATGCTAACCTTGTAGAAGAAGAATCTTTAGATGGAAAACTTCATGGATGCTTGGAAATCATCCTTCACCTTGGAGAGACTTCACTAGAGTGTCTTTGATGTTCTTTGATGGCCTTAAGACATAATGACACAATTTAGAATGAAAAATACTTAAATAGGGCTTTGGAAACCTAATTTCCCAAAAGTGAGAATTCTGCCTTGGGACTGGATGGTCGCTTGGGTTGGTTGCTTGGGGCAACCAAGGTAGGTTGCCAACCATCCCCTTTTGGTAAAAATGCATTTTTGGTACTCCAAAAGCTCTAACTTCCTCTTGGGTCCTTTTCCAAGTTATAGAAAGGTCTTACCTGGTTTTTCGGGACCTTCCACTTGTGTTACTACTGTACTCTTGGTCCATCTACCATGTATGTCATCATTCAACTTAGCCCTTCTTCCGAAATTTGCCAAGGTTTCTATCTTAGCATCATCTCCATCTACTTCCATTGGTTCTAAGTCAAATCCAATGGATTCAATTCAGATGGCCCACAGTTGCCTTCTTCCTACACTTCGGGTTTTCAGACCTACAATATAGATTTTCGGGTTAGGGTTGTGAGGGATTTCACATCCTCCCCCCTTTAAAAGAAATTTCATCCTCGAAATTGGAAGCATACCTGGGTTTCCAAAGAGATGGGGATACTTCAGTCTCATCTCATCTTCTTTCTCCTAGGAAGTTTCCTTGGGGGTATGGTTCTTCCGCCGGATCTTCACCAAGGGTATGGTCCTGCTCTGCAACAGTTTGTCCTTTTTATCTAAGATCTCGGTTGGCTCTTCATTGTAGGAAAGATCAGCTCCTAGACCTTCAGGTTATCACTGAAGGAGATGCTCTGGATTCTCTACACGCTGATGTAGCATTGATACATGGAACACATCGTGCACACCAACTAAGGACAGAGGTAGGGCTAATTGATATGCAACTGATCCAACCTTCTCAATGATCTCATAAGGGCTGATGTACCAAAGGCTAAGCTTTCCTTTGACGTTGAATCTCATCACACCCTTCATAGGTGACACTTTCAGAAAAGCTTTCTCCTCTACTTGGAATTCTAGATCAGTCCTTCTCTTATCTGCATAAGACTTCTGTCTTGATTGTGCTGACTTGATCATTTCTCTAATCATATCAACCATCGCATTTGTAGCTTCAATCATCTCAGGACCTAGAATTCTTCTTTCCATAGTTTTGGTCCAATACAATGAAGTTCTACAAGTAAACCAACAACGCTTTGAAAGGAGCCATGCCTATCGTTGATTGATAATTGATGTTGTAGGCAAATTCCACCAAAGCTAAGTGTTCATCCCAATTTCCTCCCATATTCACTATACATGATCCGTGTAGACATATTACTACACTGTCCACATACAACCTTGCTAGCTTATTAATGGTATATGTGATCTTCATAGGGATGAAATGGCATAATTTGGTCAATCTATCGATGATCACCCACACAGTGTCATTCCCTTTATTGGTATGAGGTAAGCTAGTGACGAAGTCCATGGTAATGTCTTCCCACTTCTAGCTATGAATGCGAAGCGGCTGCAGAAGTCTTGATGATGGTTGATGAACTGCTTTAACACACTGGCAAATTTCACATTTGACCACAAAATTTTCCACGTCATTCTTCAGTCCAATCAACCAATGGTGTTCCCTTATATCTTTATACATCTTGGTACTTCTGGGAAGTACAATAAATATTGACAGTTGTGCTTCTTTCAAAATCTCTTCTTAAGTTCTTCTACTGCTGGCACTGTCACATCCACCTAGTCAGTGCCCTAACTACGATACCTAGATGTGTGATCCACAGTCCTATGGTCAAGTTTAGGGCGATCATATACCCACATTGCACAATAACATAATCACGACCAAAGAATAATCAATGTATAATTATATTAAGAAACAAATCAAAGTAAGATCATAGAATAAATCTCAAAGTATAATCAAAGTGTGGAATAAAATGATACCAATAAAAGAAAGTAACTATAGAGTATAATAGAAAATAACTGTATAATCAAAAGCGGAAGAGTAGATCAAAACTCTGAAGTAGCCCCAAAGTATTACATCTGAAACAAAAAGAAAGACTAAGTCTATTCATACAACTTCGTAAACTCAAATAATGTATCTCTAAACTCGAAGACTTCCGTATCCAAATACAGTCGCACTAGCTCCAAGATAGGGCTAATCTTGGTAAGAACCCTCGTCACATTGGAAATCTTCACTGTTATGTTCGTCACTGCCAAGATCTTGCATGTAATACGAGTCACTCACTGTGGCCTCGTAGTCTTGGCTCTCGCGGTCATAAGTACCTGCAACAGAATATAAAGTAAACATATCCCCCAAAGGGTGAGCTCAATAGAACTCAGCAAGTAGTTGAATCACAATAAACAACTTTAAGCAGTTCAGAACAAGCATGATGCAAATGATAGGAAACAATGAATGCAAGTAGGCTTCTAACTCTAATTATGCTGGTCTCTAGTGGCAAACACACATTAAGATAGACCACCATACTCCTCTAGGTAGTCTCAATCACTCTTCCCTCATGGCTCTTAAGCACGTCTTTTGGGTTCTTCGCAGTAATTAGGTAAAGGCATCCCTCTCGAATATTCCGGTATGATAGCCTCCCTTCCGTGCCTAGGCAGTCCATTTCAATACCTCCCTCCCTAGAGTCACCGTCTCTCTCTCGGCTCTTAGACTCTTAACCCTATTGGTCATCCACATATAATAAACGGGAAGCTCTCATGTCCTCTCATGGATTGGTTACCTGTCTTGAGCGCCCATGAGCGCACGCTTATTATGTGCGACCCTACCAATAAATGGCCCCCACAATGTGATTGTGTCCTCTCACGGGTTGGTTACCGGTCTTGAGCTCCCACCAATCCCCATTGCTGCCACGGGTCACTCGGTCTCAATACCCCTTTCGATAGGGTCAGATATGATAGGGTTTTCCTTAGCCAAACTCATCTAGACCAATCCTAGGTATGTCATCTAGTAGTTACAAAAAGCACCAAGGGGCACCATAGGAATGCGTCCCATACCACCTCCACTGGTGTCCAATGACAAAAATGCCAAAAGGGCATTCCCCAATCCCCAACCACACTTAGGCAATCACATCATATCATGGTTCCATAAATATCACAATAAAGTCCAACTCACAATTGAATCAATCACACTCATGCAAGTATGCAATTTACATAGTGAGACATATTTTGGATTTAGATAAATATAACATTATAGAAAAAGTATAACTGCAGTCGCTTACACTTGCATACAAGTCCTAGCATATCAAAGCATGTAATCGTGTTAATTGTGAGTGAATGTACTCACCTTATAATCGATTCGTAAACTCTGAAGAATGAGGTTAGAGGGTAAGTCAAAAATCACCAAAACAACCCTAAACAAACAAGTGTAGAGTATAAGGATCAAACCCTAATGATCAGAGACGAGATACAAATAGAGCAAAGTTGCCATCAGGCACTGGGCGACCAAAGAAGGCGACCAAGCCTACTATGTACGGACAACAAACTCTAGATTAGGTTGGAAACTCTTCGTTCGAGATCGGAACACTCTGAAATTAATAGGAAAATTCTAAAATAACATATGAAGACTACCTAGTATGATCTAAGCATCTAACATGATCATTGGAATAGAAATCCAATAAATCACATAGTAGGCCTAAACCGCGGATTCTCACAGAAAGACTAGAATGAATGGGGATTCATTATAGAGATAAGAAATCAGTAGGTCATGGTTATAAAACAACCTAGGAATAGATCTAACATAGATTGGAAATCAAATAACACAAGTTAGAATAAATCATCGTCATGCTAGGTTAAACACCGAAACCGTACTGTGTTTTCCACAAAAAGAATAGAGTGAATCGGAATACACTCTAAGACTATGAGAATCAGAGATTGGCCAATACAGTAGTGTAAGACCTTCCTCACAATCACAACAATGATTTAGAACACTGATAAGAATGGATCTAGAGAGAATGGATGTGAATACTAACCTTGCAGAAGAAGATTCAATGGAGAAATCTCTCACGGATGCTTGGAATCAACCTTGGGCTTGAGGAGGAAGCTCTAGGGTTCTTCTCACGTTCTCCAGAGTCTAAGAGGCAAAGTGGTATGAATTAGATTGAAGTTTGAATATATAGGGCCCCAAAAACCTAATTTCCCCAAAATAAACAATTTTGTCCCTGGCCAGCTTTGGTCGCTTGGCTTGGTCGCCTGGGGCGAACAAGGCAATCGACCAAGGCAGTGCCTTAGGTCAAATTACTGAATTTTGGTTCCCGAAAGCCAAATCACCACTTGGGTCCTCTTCCAACTTAAGAAAGGGTCTTACCTGACTTTATAGGACCTTCAAAAGGTGTCAACACTGTACTTGTCACATCCTCCCAGCCGGTACCCAATCTGGCATACCCGAGAGTGTGATCCACAGCCCGAAGATCAGGTATCGAGTAATCAACCTCCCACATAAACAATAACATAATCATGAACAATAATAATCGATGTGCGAAAGATAAACCATAGATCCAAATAAGGAAAGAATGAATCATATATAAATCAGAGTACTAAATATAATCATAGTGTCTAAATCAGATAAGTAAAGTGAGGCGAAATCCCACTCTACAACCAACGGAAAAGTAGTTCTAAAAGAGAAGAAACAGGATAGAATCTAATCCCAATAGCAGGTACAAAAGGTAACTAAATTGTTCTCAATCTTATAGACAATATCCCTATAAGTATGAATCTCATAAATGGTACAAGGGCGCTTCCACTCTATGGTCGGACTAAGCATCGTACGGAGCATAACAACTCGCGGGATCTTCAGTGTAATTGTCGTAACCGCAATCACCTTCCTGGAGATATGCCTCTTCTCCTTGCACTTCTTCATACGAGCAGTCATGATACTCAGAACCTGTAGAATAGTCTAACAAACATTGTACAAAAAGGAATGAGTTTCAAAGAAACTCGAAGGCGATTAAATCCATAATAACATAAATGGCGGGATTACAAAACAAACATAAATGCAATATGGTATGAGACAAACAAGGAATGTATGAATCTAACTCTATATATGCTGGTCTCTATTGGGAGACATGCTTTAAGTCATAGCACCGTACTTCTTTAGGAAAGTCTCATTCACTCCTCATCAGTTGGTAATGGGTCCGGCATCCCTCGGGACATTCCATGGCTGGGGAAGGTCACCACTCTCTCACATCACCATTGGTCTAAGTCCGGCGCATGTCGGGTTAGCCTAGCCAAATGCAAGTCTTCTACTTAGTTACATCAAGTCGATCCGGATACGTCCATTCCTCGCCCCCGTCCTTTCCGGTATCCTCACACTAGGTCCTCATAGTCCCCGACTCGGACTCATCAACCCTATTGGTTATCCACATATGGTAAGGGAGCTCTCATGTCCCCTCACGGGTTGGTTACCGGTCTTGGGCCGTGAGCCCAGTCTATCCTATGCACCCTCCATAATGCCCCCACAATGTGATTCCTGTCCTCTCCGGGTTGGTTCGGTCTTGGGCCTGTCCCCTTGCTCGGGTCGTTGGTCTCTCCCCTCCGTTAGGGTCGCATTGGGACATCCTAGCCAACACTACTAGCGTCTTTGCCATCCACTTTGGAGGTGTCCGGGGCATCTCCGGCATCCCATTATTCCCGTGTAGTCCAAGGACGGTGTCAGGACACCTCTCCTTTCCAAACCATACTTAGCATACACAGCATCAATTCATAACATCACATATTGGTAACTTCATATTGGAGAAATCAATAATTACAATCAACTTGTATATAACTGGTGTAAATCATACATGAGTCAATTTAATATAACGTAATGCTACTGATATCAAGCAGTACCACGTAGTATAACATTAAAGAATCTAATTAAAGAAATAAATTAACTATATTCAAATATAGAAACTAAGATATGCAATTTATGTTGTTAAAGAGTAACCATCCTTACCTTTTATAACTTGCGGAATCCTAAGAAATCAGTAAGATCTTGACAAACTTGAGAGAGGTCCTAACAAGTGTATACAACATATTAGGAAAGATCCCTAACAAAAGATATCAAACATCCCGCCATCTGGTTGCTGTACTCATTGGTCGATTGGATTGGTCTCTTGCTCGTCGCCATCTCCCAATGGACATGGCCTACAATCGAGTTTTAAGATAAGATCCGATTTGGTGGTTCAAGGGTACTAAACAAGGGGTAACTACATTAGTAGTATCCTTGTCACATCCACCCGCCCCCCTGCCCCGGGATGTGATCCACAGCCCCGAAGATCCATAGTTCGGGGACCACATAATCCACATCGACGATAATACAATCATGAACAGATAATAATCATAAACTAACAATGAATGATCATGGAATTCAGAAATAAGGTGTCGGACATAATCGAGTGCGAAATAAATATCAAATCGGATAAATTAAGAAGGAAGTGGGCGGAATCCACTCCTTCACCAAACGAAAGTGAGGTCAAAATTTAGTTAAGTACAAGTCTCAAGTTATAAAGGTAAGTTAAAGTTATTACAATTCTTCTAAGTATCTGTCACAAAAGAAGGGGTAACTACTCATAAGTCTCCTCCATAATAAATATATCTTCTTCAAAGTTGAGGACCATGGAGACCCAACATGACTGCTCCCATACAACTCCGGGGCTAACCCCGTACGCTTGGTAATCTTCTTCGGTATGGTCACCGGTCTTCAACGTAGCCAGCCTCCGGATGGTAGTATGAGGTATCCGGGTCCGCCTCGGGAGGGTGCCATCGAGTAATCACCGAGAATAGCCTAACAAAATATTGCAACGGAAAGGAATGAGTTCAAAGAACTCAGCAAGGAAGTTATCCCACCACACATAAACCACAAGATAATCATAAAATGATGCAGATGATATGAGGCATATAATGCAATATGACTTTATTCTAAGTATGCTGGTCATCTATGGTAGACATGCTTTAAGTCATAGCACCATACTTCTTTAGGTAGTCTTAGTCACTCATCACGGGGGATTGGGTCTGCATCCCTCTCGGACAAATCCATGGTTGGGGTTTCGGTCACCGCTCTCTCACATCACCGTTTGGTCTAAGTATTGGCGCATGTCGGGGTATAGCCTAGCCCAATGCAAGTCATCTACTTAATCATATCATGCCGTTCCAGATACTTCCATTCCTCCCCTCTCGGGATCCTTTCCGGTATCCTTCACACTAGAGTCACGGATATTACTCACCGGACTCATCAACCCTATTGGTCATCCACAAATGGTAACGGGAAGCTCTCACGTCCCTCTCACGGATCATTTCACCGGTCTTGAGTGCCCGTGAGCCCAAGTCTAGCCATTTGTAACCCTACCAATAAATGGCCCCTTTCGGGTAACCGTAATGCAATTTATGTCCTCTCATGGAGTGGATACCGGTCTTGGCGCCCACAAATCCACACTACTACCACGGGTTGTTCGGTCTCAATGCCCTTCCAAATCGGGTCTGATATGATGGGGACATCCTAGCCATACATCTAGACAAATCCTATGCATGTCATTCAATAACCGGGAAAGCGTCAATGGACACCTTCGGAGAACATCCCATACTATTCCCTCCGTGTCCAAGGACGAGCACCGTAGGGTACCCCTCAATCCCAAGTTATACTTAAGCAATCACATGCCCAAGTTCATCATATCAGTTCTTAAGATACAACGTCATAATAAACATTCAATTCATGACATTGACATAAGTCATCATATATTGAAATTGATAAACATGATAAAACATTGAAGTAATATAATGTAAACACAAAGCTACTGTTAAAGACATATGTAGCAAGTCTAACACGATAAGAATATGAAATAGAAACTATATTTACTAGGTTAGGAATACCAAGTCAAGATTTCCATATCCTAGGTAATTACATCGATAACTATCCTTACCTTGAATCGGAGAAGAGAATGGTCCAAGATCACAAGCGATGGCCCAAATAGTCTTAAAGTCCTAAACAAGCATATATGAAAGGTTAGAGAAGAAATCGGAACAATCGGAGATCAAACGAATCGAAGCGGGGCAAAAGTTGCTGACAGCAACTCTATTGGTCGATACATTTGGTCGATAGTATCGACCAATAGTATCGACCAAATCAATTCCAGGACAGCAAGCTGGCTTTTCGGATTCTTGCCCAAATTTGGTCTTCCGGGTCTTGGATTGACATGAAACTTGGAGGATAGTCTAAGCACAACATGGGGACACTAATTATCAAGAAACTTTCATAATTCAATGGTCCATTTGGAAATCCCCAAATTGACATATTAAGGTTTAGAGTTGTAGATCATGGCATTGGCTATATCTCAATGCAAATTAGGGGAAAACATGGGGGATTAGGTAGGGAATCGTTTAGAAGTAACATGGAGCACATATGCAAGGTATAGATTAGGTTAATCATGAGCTTCATCTCAGTTTTGGTAAATAAAGCAAGTTGGTAAGCAATAAATCATGGAAATGTGTAGTCAATGATCATGAGGTGAATCAATCATAGTCATATCGGTGAAAACATCATTGTATGGGGTTTAGAAGGTTCATGGCAAGGTGTATGCAAGGTTGCAGCACCTTGGCCATGGTCCCAACAGTAAAATAGAGAAAAGATGAGCGAGAAAGTGATTAGGAGAGAGAGTCATACCTTTAAAGTGGAACAAAAAAGTAGGAATGAGTGGTTGGCAATGATTGATGAAGAAGATGCTTCACCACTACCAAGGAGGAGTTCTTGGGAGGCTCTCTCACGTTCCCAGATGTTAAAAACGCGAGAATAGGGCTCCAGTCTCGAGGAATAAATAAATAAAAAAAGAATATTCCAAGAATCTTTAAATGCGGGGCTCAATGAGACTTGTTGGTCGATACCTTTGGTCGATGGTATCGACCAATAGTATCGACCAAAACAATCTCTGCAGAAATTTTACAGAATAGTTCAGCAACTTTAGGTGCGGACTTGGAGGGCTATACAAGGTCAAATTGCATGGGGTTTTCTCCTACAGTTCACTCAAGAGGTCTAGTTTCAGGGAGTACCTTCGGATTATGCACAGGAGTCCGTTTGCTATTTCAACTGTCTCGCTCTTCATCAGTGCGCAGATTCTAACTTAGCACTGGTAATGTGCTCAAGGAAGGAGCAGCATCATCAATGTCCATAAACTGGAATCCCGACATTACGTCATCAACCAGTAGGGCCCATAAGTCCCTCCTACCACCACTTCGGGTCTTTGGACTTACAAACATAACAATGACCGGGTCGGGTCAAGGTTAGGTAAAAGCTGGATTTTACAGTCATCATTTGATTAAATTGGGCAGCCTGCTGTTGCATCATGTTGGTCATGACGCTGGCGATATCTCTAAAGCTTCCGATATCGGGGGCACCAGGAATGACATTCGTGGTGTGGCTATCGTCCTGTGTCTTCTGATCAGAGCCTCCAACAGGGGTTTCTTCGTTTCCGTTGCTTCCGGATCCGACTAAACGATTTCTAAGTAAGACCATTCTGCAAGGATCAAAGATAAGGATACCAAAATTTCAAATTTAACAAAGACAACTTGGACAACAAATAGGATAACCAACTCATGGTTAGAATTATCAATATAACAGTCATATATATCAGCATTGATCAATATCCAAAGTAAATGAGTCAAAGAATAAAAAATTCCCAAAATAACCCAATGCAGAAAAATGATGAATTTTGGTCGATGCTTCTTGGTCGATGGTATCGACCAAAAGGATCAACCAAAATAAATTCTGCGCGAAAATCAGATTTAAAGGGCCCACTTCTCATTTCATTTTCATTTCTCACTCAACCATTTCGAGTTTAGCTCTGGAGAAAGCGATTTTCTAGGGTTTTCAAAAGTGCTAGAACTTGATTCAAGGCTTCAATCATTCTTGATAATCTCACTTGATCATCTACACATGTAAGTTCTCTTTCTTTTTCTCTTTTCTTGTAAACTTCATTCACCATTGTTGTGTTCTTCAATAAAACTGAATAATACTTGTAGCTAATGGTTAGAATCATACATATAAATGATTAGAAACATGTTTTCATAACTTTTCAAGTAAGATTAAGTTCCAAACACAGGATTGCATCTATTTTGGTTACCAAAACACTATTCATTTCACAAAAACTCAACTTTACAAGTACTTGTCTCATTTTCAAACCAAAAGGAATTTTGACATGAAACAAATTTCTACAACACTGATCTACTAGGGGAAAAGTGTTCCCACTCTCCATTCGGTCAAATTCCAATTTTTTTTTAAAAATCACAAATGCAAGCCAAAAGAGGGATTTTTCTCTCTCTTACTTGCTGAATTTTCACTTTGAATATGCCAAAAAGATGGATTTTCACCAAATAAAGTATTCTAGCATGCTTGTATAGGTCTTATGCATATGTTAGAATGATCAAATCAAAATTTCACCAAAATCGAATTTTCCAAAAATTTACGAAAATGCCCTTCATCTAACAATCACACACTGAGACTAATCCAAATGAGTTTCTTTCCTTGTTTCAACAGATCCACCATGCCTAGAGGAGGGAGACGAGTGGACAGGGGTAGAGGACTTGTTCCCTGGGCTGAGGTCATAGACGAGGAGCATTTCACTACTCATATGGCGGAGTTTCTATACGAGCATTATTTCCATGATATACCGATCGAGCACGGACGATTGGTGGATGTGGATGATTTAGAGGTATTTCGCATCCGAGAGAGATTAGAGGCTATGGATTGGCTTCACTTATACACTACGGCACAGCTCGTCTACCCAGATCTTATTAGATACTTCTATAGTAATCTGACTTACCGTATAGAGGATGATCCGAGGGATGGTTCTAGGATTGTCATGGATTCCATGGTCGGAGGTAGAGAGATCAGTTTCACTACGAGGACACTGGCTCGCATCTTAGATGTACCGATCATACGAGATTCCCGTTGGTGGATTCCCGCAGGCACAGATATCACAGAGGTGCTTCTTCCCTATGAGGTATACAAGGTGTGCATGACTCTATGGGATGACATTGATTGCTATATACCCCGGTGTGGTACCACGATGCGTCCTTCAGCTAGAGTTATCGCTCGCATCGTCGGGCGAAACATCCTTCTAAAGGCAAGGCATCATAGCAAAGTGTCGGCGATGGAGGCACTGGTCATTTATAGTATGTATACTGGAGTACAAATCGATTTAGCATACATCATGCAAAATGTTATGATTGATCGGATCGAGTTTCCTGGGGATAGGAACTTGGCTTTCGGCCGACTCTTGACTCTATCTTTGAGTACTTTGGTGTGGACTTGGAGCATACACCTATGATTCAGGGTCGAGATTTAGGTGAGCCCATTGGTACATGGTTGATCAGGAAGATGGGGCTCCAGGATGCAGTCAGATCAGAGGATGAGGATGATATCGATGATGCATCAGGAGATGACGACTCGGAGGATGATAGTACTGATGATGATGATGGTGGTGACGATGATGAGCATAGTGAGGATGATGATCAGGGTCATGAGGAGGCTCCGAGGCATGAGGAGGTTCCCGCTCCACGATTTACTGAGGTCGGAGGCCCATCACGCACGACTTCTGAGGCTCCAGATGTGGCTTCTCATCAGTCATCGAATTACTCTATTCTTGAGAGGATCGAGGCTCGGCAGGAAAGGATGGAGTTACACATGTGCACCCTCAGTGAGAGGTTTGCATGACTGGAGGAGGAGTTCAGATCTATGAGGGATCAGACAGATCGCAGGAGTCGTTCACCTACATAGACACACTAGGAATTTTCTTTTATGTCATCATGGATGTATTTCTCTTTTTCAGACTTGTAAAAATTTCCCTATGAAATCAATGAAGTTCAGTTATTTTGTCTATATTATTGTGTCTTATTCATGAGTCAAATTATGTTTCAATATTTTGGTTTCTAGTCCAGGTTATCTATTATTCACTTCTAGGAGTACTTGAGTCACTTTCGGATCTGTGACTCGGAATGTTCTGTCACCGTCTCTGTGGTCGGGGTTCCACTTGATCTTGGGCTCTGATACCAATTTGTCACATCCACCCAGCCGGTACCCCATTTGGAATACCCGGGATGTGATCCATAGTCCAAGGATCAATGATCTGAGGTCCATGCCTCCCACATACACGGTAACACAATCATTACCAGTAATAATCAATGGTAAAAACAACTAATACTAAGTATCATGAATGAGATAAGATTAACTAAATCAGAGTGCGGAATATAGATAACAATAGAGTGTGATCAAAATCATAAAGGGTGAGAAGGTGTGGTAGCCACCCTCTCAGAGCAGCGGAAAAGAGGTAAATCAAGTTAGTTACATATTCAAGTGTCACCAGAATAATTCAAAAACAAGTTAATTACAAGATCCAAGGTTCCACAAATACACCAAGTGAATGAGGCACTATGCTAGGGTTTCTTCTATACTAATGGTAGTCTCCTCAATAGTACGGACGAAGTAAACCCAACGCTGCCACTCCCGCACAACTGTGGGGCTAACCCTGGTGCAGATAGTAATCCTCCTCGGCTCCAATATACGGATCCTCACCGACGCCACTACCCGGAGGGTAGTATGTGGAATCATAGTCCGCCTCATAGGAGGTGCCATCGTAATCTTCGGTACCTGGAATGTAATCTAAAACATTTGCACAAAAAGGAATGAGTTCGAAGAACTTAGCAAGGAAGTTATTCCATAATTAGAAATCATATACATTCAGAACATATAATAATGCAATGCGATATGAGCCTAACTCTATGAATGCTGGTCTCTAGGGTAGACATGCTTTAAGTCATAGCACCGTACTTCTCTGGGTCGTCAGTCACTCTCCCATTTCCATATCTTGGGAATGCCCGGGGAAGATCGGTAAAGTCATCAAAAAGCCGTGGTAAGGGGATCGGTCACCACTCTCTCACATCACCATTTGGTCAAGTACTGGCGCATGTCACAGTAAAGCCTAGCCCAATGCAAGTCATCTACTCAGTCGGTCAAGTCAGATTCAGATACGTCCATTCCTCGCCCCCAGCGATCCTTTCCGGTATCCTTCACACTAGAGTCAGCGAAATCCCGGATTTCGGACTCATCAACCCTATTGGTCATCCACATATAGTAAACGGGAAGCTCTCACGTCCTCTCACGGATTTGTTACCGGTCTTGAGCGCCCGTGAGCTCAAGTCTATCCATATGCAACTCTACCAATAAATGGCCCCTTTCAGGTATTCGTAGCATGGTTTATGTCCCCTACCAGATTGGCTACCGGCCTAGAGCGCCCATCCAACCATACACTACCAGGGGTTGTTCGGCCTCAATGCCCTTCCGATTCGGGTCTGACACGACAAGGATGAACCTAGCCACACAACTAAACAATCCTATGTATGTCATCCAATAACTCGGGAGAGTGTCGATAGGCACCATTGGAGAACATCCCATACTATTCCCTCCGATGCCCAAGGACAGAAGTGTCAGTAGGACACCCCCCCAAATCCCAAGTCATACGTAAGCAATCACACATCCAATCTCATCATTTCTCATGCATCCAATGCATATTCATAATAGTAATCAAATCATGATATTGAAACGAATCATTATAAACATAAGCGAATCAAAATGATAAAGTAACACAACAAGAGTATAAAGATTTAAATGTTACTGTTCTAACACATATGTAACAGTCTCATAATGATTGAAAGGAAATTTAGGGATTTCATTCTTTAAATAAAGCACAGTTCAATATTTGATGACTTATATGTTTATGGATATAACCATCCTTACCTTGGATGAATTAATGATGAATTGAGAATACCAAGAATAGTCTAATAGAATTGTTAAGGCCCTAAACAAACATCAATAATAAGTTAGAAAAGAAGTCGGGAAGATAGGATATCATTTGGGTAAAAACTGACCAAGGTTGCTATCAGCAACAACTTTGGTCGATGGTCTTGGTCGATGGTATCGACCAAAATTGTGTTCGGGGTAGAATAGTGGATTTTGGGGATTTTGGTCCGAAATGAGTCTTCCGGTGTTTGGATCAATCTGAAACTTGGAGGCATACTTAACAACAGTAGTAGAACACTATAAATCAAGGAATTAACCCAATCCAATGGTCTAATTAAAAAGCCCCAATTTGAGCTATCAAGTTCAAGTGATAAACATCATGGCATGAGTTGGAATTGATTGCATTGATGAGGAATAGCATGCAATAGTTAGAGGAACTAATAGAAATTCAATTGGAATCATATGGCAATGTTAAACATGAACATAATACACTCTATAGCTCAGTTTGATATCAAATGGCATGATGTTAATAGGTAAATCATGGAATACATATGCTAGGCATGAGATATAAGCATAGCATCAATGAATAGCTAAGGAAATCATGGATTGAACATGAGTAGGCACTTGGAGTGGTGGTTGCAAGGTTGCAGCACCATTCCAAATGTCTCATCAGCAAGGTGACAATAGAAAAGAGTAGAAAATGGTAGGGTAGAGAGTGGAATGAGGAGTCATACCTTAGTGTGGAAGATGAAGACAAGAATCAATGATAAACTAAGTGTCTTTGATGAGATACCCTTCACACTAACCAAGGAGCTGCTTTGGGAAGCTCTCCCCACGTTCCCAGGTGAGAGAAATGATTGCAAAAGGCTCAAGGCTCGAGGTCATATTAAATAGAAAAGGAATATTCCATGGAATCATTAACTTGGCAGACTGGGATATTTTGGTCGATGGTCCTTGGTCGATGGTATCGACCAAAAGGATCGACCAAAATATTTCCAGCAGAAAACTCAGGTTTAGAATAGCAACTTCAAGTAGGGATTTGAAAGGCTATACAAGGTCAAATTGAGTGAGGTTTTCTTCCACAATTCAATCAAGAAGTCTAGTTTCGGGGAATACCTTCGGATTGTGCACAGGAGGTCATTTGGTACATCAACCATATTAATCTTCTCCGATGCGCAGACTTTCCTTAAACACTGACAATGCATTTAAGCAAGGGGTATCATTGTCAATGACCATGGGCTCGGTCTTCGAATCATGATCATCAATCAGAATGGTCCATAAATCTCTTCTTCCACCGCTTCGGGTCTTCGGACCTAACTACAACAATGGATCCGGGTCAGGGTCAAGGTTAGAATAGGGCTAGATATTACAAATATGTCATCCAACAGTTTAGGAAGGTGTCCAAAGGGCATCTCCGGAAACATCCCATAATATTCCCGTAGTAGTCCTAGGACAGAAGTATCAAGAGGACACCTCCCCTTTCCAAACCATACTTAAGCATACACAAGCATCAATCCATAACCTCACATATATGGTAACTTCATATATGGAAAGAAATCAACAATAACATTCAACTTGTATAAAACTGGTAAGTAAATCATACATCAATCTATTTAATATAAACAAGTAATGCTACTGATATCAAGACAGTACAACAGTAGTATAACATTGTAAGAATCTAATTAAGGAAATAAACTAACAAGATTCAAATATAGAAACTAAGATATACAATTTATGTTGTTAAGGAAGTAACCATCCTTACCTTTTATAACTTGCAAAGGAATCTTAAGAATTCAAGTAAGACCTTGACAAACTTGAGAAGAAGGTCCTAGACAAGTGTATACAACATATTAGGAAAGATCCCTAAAAGAAAAGATATAAAAACATCCAAAACAGACCAAATCTGGAGTTGCTGTACTCATTGGTCGATTGGATTGGTCTACTGTCCCAGTCAACCAATCAGTCAACCAACAGAGACAGTGGCCTATAAAATCAGAGTTTTAAGAATAAAGAACCGAATTTGGTGGTTCAAAAGGGTTCTAAACAAGGGGTAAACTACGTTGGTAGTATCCTAACATATAGAGGACTTCAAAACATCAATCAAATCAAGTTTTAGAGTTACAAATTAGGAAATAAAAGGTACCATAATTAGATTAATCATGGTTCTTGAAGAATTAAAAATACAAATCATAGACAAGAACAATAGGAGAATGAATCATTGATTTTGATAAAGATATCATAGAAGGCATACATAGATCTTCAAGAAATAGATCTAAGAACTTGAATCTAAATAAGGAAACAAAACTTACCATAGATGTATCAGTCATGATACTTGAAGAAAGCATGGTATGATAGAGGAGAAACAACTAGAGATTGATAGATCATGGATCATGTAAGGAAAACACAACGATTGATTACTAATATGATCAGTAAAATAGACCTAAGAAGATCAGAATTTAAATCAAAGACAAACGAAGACAAGATCATGATTTAGATCATGATTCCTTCAAAAGCTTGCAATGATCATGATTACGGACATTGCTTTAGCCATTAATCCTTAGGAAGATCATGAGAGATAAGTTCAGAGATGTTTGCAACAGAGAATGCAGCATCTCCTCTACTGTCTCAACTCAAAAAGGAAAGAAAACAAGGATGATGAAGAAGAAGAGAGTGTAAACATACCTTTTTGTATAAGAACACGAGTTTTGACGAAGATCCGTCAAGATAAACACCAAGAGTGCAAGGGAGATGACTTGTAGAGGTCTTTGGTTAGTTCCAAAGAGTTTGGAGGCAGAAAATACGAAGTAGACTCGAGATTGGACTTAAATAGGGCAAGCAAGACCTAATTACCAAAGACAGAACCCATTGGTCGATTGGATTGGTCGACTGGTCCAGTCGACCAATTAGTTCAACAAGTTCAAAACTTGGAATTGAAGGCTCAGATCAAAACCAAACATAAAGGGGTTTTGCACACACACCAAGTGACTTACGTAATAGGTAGAAATGCCTTCAAACCATGATAGAGAACACTCCAAGTCCATCAACTAATCCGGTCTTCATCAAGATTCAGTTTCCATAAATAGAACATTGTCATCAACACTCATGGATTCAAAGCTAGACACCAAGTCCTCCACTAGGATGGCCCAAAGCTGACTTCTTGCTTTACTTCAAGTTGTCGGTCCTACAAACAACAGGGTTTTCTGGGTTAAGGTTAGGGTTGGGTTTCACAAGTATGGTTTGGAAAGGGGGAGGTGTCCTTTTGACACTTCTGTCCTTAGACAACTACGGGAATATTATGGAATGTTTTCGGAGATGCCCTTTGGACACCTTTCTAAACTGTTGGATGACATATTTAGGGTTGTCTAGTAGTGTTTGGCTAGGATTTCTTGTTATGTCAGACCCTAGTCGGAGGGGTATTGAGACCGAACGACCCGGTGGTAGCAATGGGGATTCATGGGCGCTCAAGACTGGTAACCAACCTGTGAGAGGACAGGAATCACATTGTGGGGGCCATTTATTGGTAGAGTTGCATATGGATGGACTTGGGCTCACGGGCGCTCAAGACCAGTAACCAACCCGTGAGGGGACGTGAGAGCTTCCCGTTTACCATATGTGGATGACCTATAGGTTGATGAGTCCGTAGTCAGGGACTATGAGGACTCTAGTGTGAAGGATACCATAAAGGATCGCCAGGGGCGAGGAATGGACGTATCTGGATCTGACTTGATGTAACTAAGTAGGAGACTTGCATTTGGCTAGGTTTTGACCCTGACATGCGCCAGTACTTAGACCAATGGTGATGTGAGAGAGTGGTGACTTAACCCCCAGCCATGGAATGTCCCGAGGGATGCCGGACCCACTATCAAAAGGCGTTGTGTGATGAGACCTTCCTAAAGAAGTACGATGCTACGACTTAAAGCATGTCTGCCAATAGAGACCAGCATACATAGAGTTAGAATCATATTGCATCATGTGTTTCATATCAATAGCATCATACTCTGCTTTGAAATCCTACTATTTATGTTATTATGGATTAACTGCCTTACTGGGTTTCTTTGAAACTCACTCCTTTTTGTACAATATCTTTTGTTAGATTATTCTACAGGTATTGATGACTATGAAGGTCAATACGAGGAAGCGCAAACTGAAGAAGCATACTTCACGCAAGGTGTTGGCAACTATGAAGATTACATTGAGGATTCCTCGAGTGGTCTTACTGGTTACCAGGGTTATCCCTACTGTGGAGTGGGAACGTCCGAGCGTGATTGATGAAGTCTATGTTTATGAAGGCGTTATTTATAAAGTAGAAAAGACTCTAGCTTAGTTTGATTTTATCTTTCTTTCTTGTCTTTAGAATCAGTTGTAACTTTCTTTTGACTTGCGATCTACTTTTCATTGTTGGTACAGTGAGATTCCGCCTCACTTTACTTTATGATTTAGACATTTTGATTGTCTTTCGTACTCTGATGATATGTGATTTATTCTTCCCTTATTTGGATCTTTTGATTATACTTTGTACATTCATTATTTATGTTCATGATTATATTATTGTCTATGTGGGAGGTTGATTACCTCAATACTTGATCTTCGGGGCTGTGGATCACACACTCGGGTATGCCAAGTAGGGTAACGACTGGGTGGATGTGACAGAGTGGTATCAGAGCCCAAAGTTCAAGGAAATCCTTACCACAGAAAACAATAACGAAACATTCCTGAGTCATAGATCTGAGATGACTCATATATTCTTAGAAGTGAATAATAGAACACTTGGATCAGAAACTTGTTTAACGAAGCATAACTTAATATTTCTGAATAATATACCATAATTATACTTAAACAAATGACACTTAATACAATAAAAGAAAAGTGCATAATACACAATAATAAAGTGAAATTTCAAAAGTTTTACAACGATTACGTCAGATAATGCATAAATGGAAATCCTAAAGTACAGTCTATCTAGGTGATCTCCTCTGATCTCTGAAAGCCCTGAACTCCTCTGCTAGCTGAGTCACCTGATGCTCTATCCTATCCTGCCGTGACTCCATCCTCTCATACATCTCTTCCTGTCTGAATCCCATCCTCTCCAGCATGGAAGTCATTGATCTCATCTGTGAGAGATCTGAAGTCTCTGGAACTGCATGAGACGGGCCACCTACCTCAAAGTGTGATGAAGGAGGAATCTCGTGATGCTCCGGCTCAGCCTCATGCATCTCTGTGTCATCTCCGGCCTGATCATCACTATCGAGACCGACATCCTCTCCTCCATCATTAGACTCATCTCTCTCCTACTCTTTCTTGTCGTCCTCACCTTCTGGACTTGGAGATCTCACTATCTGTTTCAACTTCATCTGTTGGATGGTCCTAGTCCTGATCGTATACCCCAGTGCACCAGTGTCCACCGGTGTATCCTCGAAACTCACTCGGAAGTGCCGAAAGATCAAAGTTAGAAGCCTCCCATAGCAAAGGTTCCACATACTAGGCCACAGTACCAGATCTAGCATGACTTGCTGAATGATGTAAGATAAGTCTATCTGGAAGCCCATGTAGATGCGATAGATAACCAAGGCCTCCATCACTGTGACCCGATGGTGATGTTCGGCCTTCGGCATGATATTCCGGCCTACAATACAACCGATAATCCGTGCCGAATCTATCATCCGCCCGCTGTTCCACTGAGTGTAGCATCGTCGATCATCCCATAGTGTAGAGCATATCTCGTACAACTCGTATGGCAGTAAGTAGCTGTCAATCCCTGCCCCCGCAGGTATCCACACACACTGTTGTGGATAGTAAGGTACCCGTAAGATCTCAGCTAATGCCCTCGTGGAGAAGCAGATCCGTGTCTGAAAGACCCTGCTCTTGAGGACTAATCGAAGAGGATGTTCTGGACCTCTAGACTCCTCTGTAGATGTAAGGTTGCTAATGAACAACCTCACCA